>NC_045436.1:45096067-45118516 GCF_002776525.5 Piliocolobus tephrosceles | reverse complement strand
GTGTGACTGTCAAGCTCTTGAAATGTGGCTGGTGCAACTGAGGAAATGAATACTTTATTTTATTTTATTTTAATTAAATTTAAATATTAGTTGCTCATATAAAAAGAGCTTTTTGGTGTTTTTTCTTTAATATTGGCTACTTCAAAAGTCAGAGCTAAAAACAATTCAGACAATTTGGTTAAAACATTTTGGTGATATGTTTGATAATCCCTTATATGTAATTCAGACAGAAATGTTTCATATTTCCTTTACCTTTGTTCCCTTTTGTTCCTGTACCTTACTGCAAATAGAATAGTGTACATACTCCTTGCTCTAAAAATTTTTACCTTCACCTTTGACCAAAATCAGTAAAATTCTTAATTCTAAGTATAGTTTTATAGTGTAATCAAAATGCATTATGCACAAGTGGAAACTATTCACGGTGATCATGTATATGCACATTTCTGAGTGTGTACAAGTGAAGAAAAAGCGTTATATACAGAGAATTGCTGGTGGGAAGAAGAAAGGGTGGTTAGTGCTTGTCAGGTGCCAAACTCTCCTCAATTAGAGAAAACACAGGCAGAGGAACTAGGAGCATGAGACTGCCACCACGTATTTTTATATTTAGTTTTGTAAAATTATCCTGGAAGAGACAAATTTTGGAGCAATATTTAAAGAAAGACAATCAAATCCATTACACTGAGCCATAAGATGCAGCTCTAAAAATTTCACCACATGCAACCTGAAATAACCATGAGACATAAGCAATAGAGCACAGCCAGAGGGAATGTCAGAGGCCCAAAGAAAGAGCGAAGAAAAGATATCTACCTATGTGGAAGTGGACATAATAGGTGTAGTACAGTGACAAGTCAGCTAAACTGAATGGAAACAAGTGGGAGTTAGTAATAATTGCTAACACTTGTATGGTGCTCTGTGCCAGACACCTCTTCTAAGAAGTGTCAAGAATTGTGAAAGTTCTGAGATTTCACTCCTCTTAGAAACTAACAAGTTAGTTTCTTTCAGGGAGGCTGACAGAAGACATAAGACTCCTGGGTCAGAGACAAAGGACAGTTTATTAGTCACAGGAATAGCCAGAAGCAGTAACCAGTTCCCTGAGCCCCAGTTCTCACAGACTGAAATGGAAAGAGCCAGGTGATATTTGCACTGGAAGTTGGTTGGGTTACAGAAAAGAAACTTTGAGTTTAGGGATCCCAAATCTTTTATAATGGACAGTAGGCGAACCTGCCTGATCTTTGCATTAGAGGCAGAAGCTATCACTATCTTTCAAGGCTGGTTGTTATACAAGCATCCTTTAAAAGTTAGTTCAGAAGAAACACATTCAAAGCTTCTGCTTACAGGATGTGCAGAAACAAAAAAGGTCCTGGAGAATTGTCTCCCTGTAAGTACTTTACATATATTGATTCTTTGAACCTTCTCAACAACAACATGAGATAGGTACTCTTATGCCATTTTATAGATTAAGAAATGGGACACAAAGTTCCCACAGCTATTCAATGGTAGAGTGAGGATTTGAACCCAGCAATAGGGTTCTGGAGCAGCACTATCCCACAGAAATATGTGAACTACATATATCATTTTAAATTTTCTAGTAGCCACATTTTAAAAGCAAAAATAAACAAAACTAATTTTAACAATATATTTTATATAACTCAATGCACTAAGAATATTACTATTTCAACATGTAATCAATATCAAGACTATTCATAAAATATGTTAACGCTGCTATAGTGTCTTTGGAAGCCAGTGTGTATTCTACATGTATAGCACATCTCAATTCAGACACAAAATCTTCATCAAAAATACTTGATCTGTTTAATAAAGTTTGCATAAAACTTAGAGCTGAAAAAGTAGATTAACAAGCCCAAGTTGTTCCAAACATACTTAAAAGCTTTCTAATGACTGAATTGAGTATCACTTTTTAAAGTTAAAGTAATTAAAATTAAACTACTTAAAAACTCATGTAAACATTGAGTTTTTCAGTCATAGTAGCCACATTTCAATTACTCAAAAGCCATATATGGCTAGTGGCTCTTGTATTAGACAGAAAACTCTAGAAAATGGGCACAAAATCACTGTGTTCTCACTTACAAAGAAAGTACATTAAAAACCTAGAGAATTTTAATTTGATTTTTTTCTTCTATTTTCATTGTTAAATGAAGTCACAGTTGTTACTTTAATCTGGCTGCCCTGACGGATTATCGACCGAAGTCAAGAGAAGCCAGTGCAGAATGGCTGTAGAGTAGTTGAAATCCATTATCAGAGCCCAGGCTCATAGTCAGGCAGACCTGGTCTGATCCACACTCTGTCAGGTCTTGCCTTTTCTCAGCTGTGTGACCACAAACATATATTCTGAACTTCCTTAACCCTAATTTCTTTATCTTTAAAGTTGAACAATAATAGCACATCTGAAGATAAAATAAGGTGATTCATTTAAAGGACCTGACATGGTGTTTGGCATATAATTTGTACTAAATAAATGTCAATTGTTATTCGGTAGCTAGAGTAAATTTGACACAAAAGACCAAGCATATTTAAGAGTAGATAATTTTGAGATGCCAATTTGTTTTCCAAAGAAAGGGCTTGCTCATTGGCTATTCAGCCCAGTGTTACCCTCTAGTGCCAAAAACCTTGAACAGCAAGCGTCACCAACCAAAACACCAGAACAGCAAATCTCTGAAAAGATGTGTCCATTTATTCAAACTCAGATGCTGTTAATTAGCACACCATTTTCTAAGGCCCATTCTTCTCAAGTTTTAATGTTCTTTCTTACCAGTTATCTGAGGATCTTGTTAACATCTTAGTGAATCTTGTGACTCACTAAGAATGCAGTGGAGCCCGGTAGTCTGCATTTCTCAAAGGTCTCAGGTCATTCCAATGCTGCTGCTTCACAGATCCTCCCTGAGCAGCAAAAGTTTAGACAATTCTATTAATCATTCAAACTCTTTTGAAAGTAACCACCACCAAACTGTTAGAATAAGGAATTACAGGATTAAGTAAAATGTTATCTTTCTTTCTCCTACAGACATGTGCAAGAGGAAAAGCCCTAAATTTATACTAAAGCTGAAATACACCTCAAGTTTAAGGATTATTTCAGATTGCGTTCTTCCCAGGAAAGTGCCTCAGCAAGACAATAGTGGGGTGGATGGGTCAGTATGGCAATTCTTACATTCCTTTGACCTCAGAATGTAATTCAAGATTATGTGCTAGATTGGAAATTAATGTTGAGTACAAGCTAATCTGTGTTCGTAATTTGAGGTCCGAGGTACTCTGGACTAGATAACAACATGGTGGCAAGGTCCTAAACCAGCAGTGGAAACTGAGTCTCGGTAGCTACTAATTAGTAGTTGTTCTAATGTTTCATAGTCAAAACTTTGGAAGAAATCATCATCTGTGTTTTATTTCATATTTGATAAAATGGATGAAAAGATAATTGACACGTTTCCGCAAACTTCAAATGAGATAATGTGGTGAAATTTCTTTGAAACTATTGTCCCAGATACAGACACAATTCATTAGAAGTCTAACAGAGCAAACTAGCCTTGTATCTTCTTGGCATAATGGACAATATTGATTGTTTCTGGTAAGAATAAAAGAGGAAGGGGAATTTGAAGTTTATTTAAATTTTTTCATCCATTTAAAAACATTAATTAAGGTCACAATGACTTAATTGCTCCAAATTTCTAGGTATTTATGTTGCCTCCCACAATGAGACTGCCAAATTAATGATAATATTTATTTTTATGTTGTTTTCAAACATTTGTTTCTGATTATGAGTTTAATATACAACAATGCATTCATGCTTTGTTGGTAAGTTTGCCCATTATCTAGCTGAACTTACTACATTACTGATTTTGCTAAAAACAAAATCCACAGAGTTTTTCAAATGCATGCTGAACATCAAACACAGCAGTCATGTGGAAGGTCTATTGCACTTATCTCACAAAGCATTATCATATTCTAGATATGAACTCACATTTTCACCTACTTTCAACATTCCCCTGCCCTCCATGGATATACATGGAGACAGGTCTCCCTACTTCTTTGTTTCATAGTAAGAAATTTCTTTATGTGTTTCTGTTGGCTTTTCAGAAGCTTGCTAAAGTATTTCAATTCCACTTGTTTTGACTTAAGATCTCATATTAATGTGCTTCCCCTAATTGACTATCCCATTTACAATATTAGATTTTTTAAAAAGCATTCATATTAATGTGCTATAGTCATTACAAATGTAAAGGGAAAAAGTGTACTTGATTCCCAGAGTTTGTAGAAAAGCAAAGACAAATAAATGCAGCCCCGTATTTCTATAATGAAAAAAAAAATCAAGGTAGAAAAGAGAAAGGTAAGAAAGGAGGGGAAATTGAGAGA
Organism: Piliocolobus tephrosceles; assembly: GCF_002776525.5. NCBI lineage: Eukaryota > Metazoa > Chordata > Mammalia > Primates > Cercopithecidae > Piliocolobus > Piliocolobus tephrosceles. The sequence continues at coordinate 45,114,151 of NC_045436.1, read as the reverse complement.
GAAAAAGCAAAGGAAGGAACGAAAGAAAGTAGAAAGAAAGAGAAAGAAAAAAAGAAGGTATGAAAGGAGGGAGGAAGACAGGAAGAAAATTTGAAGGTATCTTTCCCATATATCATACTGTCTTTTTTAATTTACACAACAAAACCCACCAGGGCCTTGAATAGTCTTCAGCAATCCACTAATCAATTGATAGATAATTATCTAAGACAAGTCTAAGCCCTATTGGAAAGACAAAGGTATAGAAAGAAGGTTCTTCATTCTCATAACACTTAAACTCTGGGGGGAAAAAGCAACAACAATCTAAACACAAAAAGATAACACTATTAGTGCCTAAAAGTACTTATTAGGCAAACCAAACCTTTTTTCTTACATGTAGTCTACTGTGGTTACTTAGCTAAGGCCTATCTTTGGGTCCTGGGTCAAGAGATGTGGGTGAGATCTTATCTGTGTCACAATTAAGATTACAGGTGAATTGGTGCAATTAACCAAGAAAAGAAGAAAGAAGATTCAAAAAAGTTCAACTAGAAATGAAAATGGAGACATTACAACCGACACCACAGAAATACAAAAGATCACTATGAACACCTCTATGCACACAAACTACAAAATCTAGCAGAAATTGAGAAATTGGAAACATACAACCCTTCCAGCTTGAATCAGGAAGAAACAAAAATCCTGAACAGGCCGATAACAAGCAGTGAAATCAAATAAGTAATAAAAAAAAAAAAAATTGTCAACAACCAAAAAAAGCCCAGGGTCAGAAGGATTCACAGATAAATTCTACCAGACATTTGAAGAAAAATTGGTACCAATCCTAGTGAAACTAATCCAAAAGATTGAGAAAGAGGGAATCCTCCTTAACTCTTTCTATGAAGCCAATATCACCCTGATACTGAAGCCAGGAAAGGACATAACAAAAAAAAGAAAACTAAAGACCAGTAACCTTGGTGAATATAAATGCAAAAACCCTCAACAAAATATGAGTAAACTGAATCCAACAGCACATCAAGAGATAATTCACCATGATCAAGTAGATTTTATCCCAAGAATGCAGGGATGACTCAACATACGCAATTCAATAACTGTGACTCAGCACATTAACAGAATTAAAACAAAACAAGAACTATATGATCATCTCAATAAATGCAGGGCAACTATTTGTTAAAATCCAGCACCCTTTCAACAAATTAGGCATAGAAATAGCATACCTCAAAATAATAAAAGCTGTATATGACAAACCCACAGCCAACATCATACCGAGTAGGGAAAGTTGAAAGCATTTCCCCTAAAAGCTGGAACAAGAAACAATACCTACTTTTATCACTTTTATTCAACATAGTGGAAGTCTAGCCAGAGCAATCAGGCAAGAGAAAGAAATAAAAGGCATCCCCATTGGAAAGAAGAAGTCAAGTTATCTTAGTTTTCTGATGAGATGATCAAATACCTAGAAAGACTTCTCTGTAAGACTCTTAGATCTGATAAACAAATTCAGTAAAGTCTCTGGTTACAAAATCAATGCACACAAATCAGTAGCCCTGCTATACACCAACAATGATCGAGCTGAGAATCAAATCAAGAATTCAATCCCTTTTACAACACCCTCAAAAAAAAAAAAAAAAAAAAAAAAAAAAACCTAGGAATATGCTTAACCAAGGAGGTAAAAGATCTCTACAAGAAGAACTAAAAACACTGCTGAAAGAAATCATATATAACACAGAAAAATGGAAATACATCTCATGCTCTGGATTAAAACAATATTATGAAAATGACCATACTGCCCAAACCAATCTACAGATTCAATGCAATTCCTATCAAAATACTAACATCATTTTTCACAGAATTAGAATAACAATCCTAAAATTCATATGGAATTTAAAAGAGCCCAAATAAGCAAAGCAATCCTACACAAAAATAACAAATCTGGAGTATCACATTACCCAACTTCAAATTATACTACAAGGCTACAGTAACCAAAACAGCATGGTACTGGTATAAAGGCAGATATATAGACCAATGGAACAGAATAGAGAACCCATAAATAAAGCCAAATACTTACAACCAACTGATCTTTGACAAAGCATACCACAACATAAATTGGGGAAAGGACACCCTGTTCAATAATTGGTGCTGGGAAAATTGGATAGCCACATATAGAAGAATGAAACTGGATCCCTATCTCTCATCACATACAAAAATGAGCTTAATATAGATTAAAAACTTAAATCTAAGACCAGAAACCAAAAAGAAGACCACTAAAAGAAAACTTAGAAAAACTTTTCTGGACATTGACTTAGGCAAAAAATTTATGACTAAGACCCCAAAAGCAAATGCAACAAAAACAAACACAAGGCAGAGTACAGTGGCAGACACCTGTAATCCCAGCACTTTGGGACGCTGGAGTCGGTGGATCACAAGGTCAGGAGATCGAGACCATCCTGGTTAACACAGTGAAACCCCGTCTCTACTAAAAAAAAAAAAAAAAAAAAAAAAAAATACAAGAAATTAGTCAGGCATGGTGGCAGGTGTCTGTAGTCCCAGCTACTTGCGAGGCTGAGGCAGGAGAATGGCATGAACACAGGAAGCGGAGCTTGCAGTGAGCCAAGATCGTGCCACTGCACTCCAACCAGCCTGGGTGACACAGCAAGACTCCATCTCAAAAAAAAATAATAATAAAATAAAAATAAAAATGAATAAATAAATAAATAAGTGGGACTTAATTAAACTAAAAAGCTTCTGCACAGTGAAAGAAATAATCATCAGAGTAAACCAACCGCCTAAAGAATGGGAGAAAATATTTTCAAATTATATATCTGACAAAGATCCCTAACTTAATATCCAGAATCTACAAAAAACTCAAATCAGCAAGAAAAAAAATAATAATAATCCCATGAAAAGTTAGCAAATTACAAGAATGGACATTTCTCAAAACAAGACATATAAATGGCAGATAAACATGACAAAATGCTCAACATCATTAATCTTCAGAGAAATGCAAATTGAAACCACAATGAGATACCACCTTACTCTAGCCAGAATGACCATTATTTAAAAAAGTCGTAAAACAACAAATGTTGGTATGGATGTGGTAAAAGGGGAATACATATGTACTGCTGGTAGAAATGTAAATTATTACAAACTCCATGGAAAACGGTATGGAGATTTCTCAAAGAAGGAAAAGTAGATCTATCATTTGATCCAGCAATCCCACTACTGGGTATCTACCCAGAGGAAAATAAGTCATTGTATTTAAAGGACACCTGCACATGTATGTTTATCAGAGCACAATTCACAATTGCAAAGATATAGTACCAATTTAAGTGACCATCAACTGATGAGTAGAAAAAGAAAACGTGGTATACACTGTGGAACACTATTAGCCATAAGAAAGGGTAAAATAATGTCTTTTGCAGTAATTTGGATGGAGCTGGAGGCCATTGCTCTAAGTAAAGTAACCCAGGAATGAAAAACCAAGTATTGTATGTTCTCACTTATAAGTGGGAGCTAAGCTACAGGTACGCAAAGGCATACAGAGTGGTATAATAACACTGGAGACTCAGAAGGGGGGAAGATGAAGGTGGGGTGAGAAAAGAAAAACTACCTATATGGTACAATGTACACTACTCAAGTAATGGGTGCATTACTTAGACTTAACCACTATACAATTCATCCATGTAACCAGAAATCACTTGTACCCCAAAAGCTAGGGGTTCATTGTTGCACGCCAGGAAAATTTAGGACACAGACACATACGAGGAGTTTAGGAGTGGAGGTGTAATAGGTAGAAGAGAAGAGAAAGAGAAACAGCTTCCTCCATAGAGAAAGGGGTCTCCAAGTGGAAAAGAACGGCAGACCTCAAATGCGTCAGGTCTTATAGTCCAGTTTGCGTAGGAAGTTGTCTGATTTAGGTAGGGTTCACAGATTGGTTCAATCGAGTATAACGTTTACATTGCATGTGGGGAGGGCTGGTTGCCCCACCCTAATCTTCTTGTGCAAGTGGGCTTTCCAGTTGATCAGCCCCATCTTGTCTGCTTCTTACCATACACATGGCTGGCAGAGAAGGGAAAATGAAACCACCATCTTGAACATGTCTAGTCCCTAGTTCCTGCCAGCATTCACCTGTGCCATCTCTCAGCTTGCTTGTCTATGTCTGCAGCTCAACTTTCCAGGTTGCTCTTTGTTAGAAAATGATTTGGGGTTGCTTTTCATTAAAAAGAAAAGCCATACTGAGGATTCCTATACCCTTACTATCTGCCCGAGTTCCTCTTAACTCCTGTATCACAAGATTGCCCTCTCTCACCACTCCTATTCAACATGGTACTAGAAGCTCTGACCAGAGCAATTAGGCGATAGAAAGAAAAGACGTCACTAAATAGGAAGAGTGTAAGTAAAAATATCCCTGTTTGCAGTAGATATGACTCCATACCTAGAAGACCCCTTGGTCTCTGCCCAAAAGCTACTTGATCTGATGCACAACTTCAGCAAGGTTTCAGGCTACAGAATTAATGTATGAGAATCAGTAGTATTTCTGTACACCAACAACATCCAAACTGAGAGTCAGATCGAGAATGCAATCCCATTCACAATAGAATAAAAGAATGAATTCCCATTCAAAAAAGAATAAAATATCTAGGAATACAGCTAACCAGGCAGGTAAAAGATCTCTATAATGAGAATTACAAAAGACTGCTCAAAGAAATCAGATATGACACAAAAGAAAAGAAAAACATTCCATGCTCAGGGATAGAAAGAATCAACATTATTAAAATGGCCACACCGACCAAAGCAACTTGTAGATTCAACACTATTTTGACTACTATCAAACTACCAATGACATTCTTTACAGAATTAGAAAAAAACTATTGTAAAATTCATATGGAACCAAAAAAGAGCCCTAGTAGCCAAGGCAAGTCTAAGCAAAACGAACAAAGCTGGAAGTATCATGCTACCTTACTTCAAAGTATACTACAGAGCTACCGTAAACAAAACAGCATAGTATTGGTACAAAAACAGACACATAGACAAGTGTAACAAGATAGAGATCCCAGAAATAATGCTGCACACCTACAACTAAATGATCTTCAACAAACCTGACAAAAACAACCAATGAGGAAAGGACACCCTACTCAACAAATGTTGCTGGAATAACTGGCTACCAATATGCAGATGGTTGAAGTGGACCCCTTCTTTACACCATATACAAAAATTAACTCAAGATGGATTAAAGATTTAAATGTAAAATCTAAAACTATAAAAACTCTGTAAGGTAACCTAGGAAATACTACTCTGGATGTAGGGCCTGGCAAAGATTTCACAATGAAGATGCCAAAAGCAATTGCAAAAAAAAAAAAAAAAAAGTAGGACAAGTGGAACCTAACTAAAGTGCTTCTGCACAACAAAGAAAACTATCAACAGAGTAGACAGCCTATAGAATGGGAGAAAATTTTTGCAAACTATGCATCCAAAAAATTTCTAATATCTGGAAACTATAAGAAACTTAAACAAATGAACAAGAAAAATACAAACAACCCCATTAAAAAGTAGGCAAAGGACATGAACAGATACTTTTCAAAAGAAAACATACATGTGGACAACAGGCATATGAAAAAATGCCCAACATCACTGAGCATTAGAGAAATCCACATCAAAACCACAATGAGATACCATCTGACACCAGTCAAAATGGCTATTACTGAAAAGAAAACAAAACAAAACAAACAAACAAAAAAAACAGATACTGGCAAAGTTTCAGAGAAAAGAGAATGCTTGCTTATACACTGCTGGTGGGAATATAAATTAGTTCAGCTATTGTGGAAAGCAGTTTGGAGATTTCTCAAAGAACTCAAAGTGAGTTATCAGCCCAGCAATCCCATTATTAGGTATACACCCAAAGGAATATAAATCATTCTATCGAAAAGATACATGCACACGTACATTCACTGCAGCGTTATTTGCAACAATAAAGACATAGAATCAACCTAACTGCCTATAAATGGTAGACTAGATAAAGAAAATGTGGCATGTGTAAACAATGGATTATTACACTGCCATAAAAAAGAATGAGACCATATCTTGTGCAGCAGCATGGATGGAGATGGAGGCTGTTATCCCTAGCAAGCTAACACAGGAATAGAAAATCAAACACCCCATCTTCTCACTTATAAGTAGGAACCAAACATTGAGTACTCATGAACACAAAGAAAGAAAAGACACATGCGCCTACTTAAGAGTAGAGAGAGGGAGGACGGTGTTGATTAAAACACACGCGCACGCACGCGCACACACACACACACTTATTGAGTATTATGCTCATCACCTGGGTGGTGAAATAATTTGTACACTAAACCTCTGTGACACACAGTTAACCCATATAACAAAACTGCACAGGTACACCTAAGGGAATCTAAAATAAAAGTTAAAAGTAACAAGAAGTTTCCTAAAAGTAATAATAATAAAACAAAATCAAATCACATTAAACTTTTTTAAAAAGTTGTTTACACTATACTGTAGTATATTATGTATGAAATAGCATTTTGTCTAAAAAACAATATATCTACCTCATTAAAAATACTTTATTGCTAAAAAAAAAAAAAAAATGCTAACAATCAACTGAGTCTTCAGCAAGTCATAATCTTTTTGCTGGTGTAGGGTTTTGCCTCTGTGTTGATGGCTGCTGACTGACCAGGGTAGTTGTTGCTGAATTTTGGAGCTGCTATGGAAGTTTCTTAAAATAGGACAACAATGTATTTTGCTGCATTGATTGATACTTCCTTTCATGAAAGGTTTCTCTGTAGCATGCAATGCTGTTTGGTAGCATTTTACCCACAGTAGTTCTTTCATAATTGGACTCAATCCTCTCCAACCCTGCTGCTGCTTTATCAACTATACCGATGTAATATTCCAAATCATTTGTTGTCATTTCAACAATATTGACAGCATCTTTTCCAGGAGTAGATTTCATCTCAAGAAACCACTTTCTTTGCTCATTCATAAAGAAACAGCTCCTCATACAGTCAAGTTTTACCATGAGATTGCAGTAATTCAGTCACATCTTCAGGCTCCACTTCCAATTCTATTTCTCTTGCTATTTCTACCATGACTGCAGTTACTTCCTCCAGTGAAGTCTTGGGCCCCTCAGTCATCCAGGAGGTTTGAAATTAATTTTTCTAGCAGTCCTGCTAATGTTGATATTTTGACTTCCTCCCATGAATCATGAATGTTCGTAATGACATTTAAATGGTGGGTCCTTTCCAGAAGGTTTTCCATTTACCTTCCCCAGATCCATCAGAGAAATTGTTATCTGTAGCAGCTGTAGCCTAATGAAATGTATTTTTTAAATAATAAGATTTTAAAGTTTAAATGACTCTCTGATTCATGGGCTGCAGAATAGATGGTGTGATAACATACCTGCAAATACCACTAGCCTCCTTGAACATTTCCATCAGAGCTCTTGGGTGACCAGGTACAAGTGTCAATGAGCAGTAATATTTTGAAAGAAATCCTTTTGCTAAGCAGTAGATCTCAAAACTGGGTTTAAAATATTCAGGAAATCATGCTGTAAAGAGATGTGCTGTCATCCAGGTTGTTTTTATTCCATTGGAAGAGCACATGCAGAGTAGATTTAGCATAATTCTTAAGGGCCCTCAGATTTGGGGAATGGTGAATGAGCATTGGCTTCAACTTTAAGTCATGAGCTTCATTCACTCCTAACAAGAGAATCAATCTGTCCTTTGAAACTTTGAAGCCAGGCATTGATTTCTCCTCTCTAGCTATGAAAGTCCTAGATGACATCTTCTTCCAATAGAAGGCTGTCTTGTCCACAGTGAAAATCTGATTTTTATTGTAACCACCTTCATCAGTTATCTTAGCTAGATTTTCTGGATAGCTTGCTGCATCTTCTCCATCAGCACTTGCTACTTTATCTCGTACTTTCATATTATGCAGAGAACTTCTTTCCTTAAACCTCATGAAGCAACCTCTGCTAGCTTCCAACTTTTATTCTGAAGCTTCCTCACCTTTCTCAGCCCTTATAGCACTGAAGAGAGTTGGGCCTTGCTCTAGATTAGGCTTTAGCTGAAGGGAATGCTGTGGCTGGTTTGATCTTCTATGCAGGCCACTAAAACTTTCTCCTTATCACCAATAAGGTTGTTTCCCTTTCTTATCATTTGTGTGTTCACTGGAGTAGCACTTTTCATTTCCTCCAAGAACTTTCTCTTTGCATCCACAACTTGGCTAAATGTTTGGTGCAAGAAGCTGAGCTTTCAGCCAGTCTCAGCTTTCAACATGCCTTCCTCACTAAACGTAATCCCTTTAGCTTTTATTTAAATAAGAGATATGTGATTCTTTTTTTTTTTTCATCTGAACATTTAGAGGTAATTGTAGGGTTGCTAACTGGCCTAACTTCAATATTATTATGTCTCAGGGAATAGAGAGGCCTGAGGAAAGGAAGACAGGTAGGGGAACAGCAAGTTGGTGAGCAGTCAGAATTCACACATTTATTAAGTTCACTATCCTACACGGACATGGTTCACGGTGCCCCAGAACAATTACAATAGTAACCTCAAAGATCACTGATCACAAGTCACCATAAGGGACACAATAATAATAATAATAAAGTTTGAAGTATTGCAAGAATTGCCAAAATGTGACATAGACACCAGTTAGGCACATGCTGTTGGAAAACTGGTCCCAATAAACTTGCTTGACACAGAGTTGCTGCAAAATCTCAATGTGTAAAAAAACATATCTGTGAAGATCAATAAAGCAAAGTACAATAAAATGAGGCATGTCTATACCCAGATTCAAAAAAGTTTATTTTTAGGCAGATAGCCTGGGCCAAAAACAGTATGACATTGTCATACTGCTCCAAACATAATGTATTCATTTGACTTCCCATAAAGTTAAAATCTCTAATAAGATATATGTGACTATTGCCACAGAAATACATAGCTTCTCAAGATCAGTACCTCATACTACTGGAGTTACTTCATGACCCAATTTGCTTCTATACTCATTATGGAAAAAAAAACCCAGCAGTGCTAGTATTTTTAAGATATATTAATTTAAAAACCACCGTGTGAAGATACATCATTATTATTCCTTAGGAAGACAATCAAATGCATTTTGCACAGCATACGTAAGAGTGTTTCATGAGGATCCCCAAGCAGAATTTTTAATGTTCACTGGGATAACTTTGTCTAGGTCTTTCTCACCTCAATTCCACTTGTCCCCCAAATGCCTTTCCAGGCAATTTAATAAAACATGTGAGTCATAAGGAATAAACAGTTGAGCTAATTGAAGAGGGGAAAGGGAGCAAAAATTCCCACAAAATAGTTCCTTACCCAGACCTGAACATTTATATGCACACCTAATCAGTGGCCAAACGTTTCACTATCTGGCTAGGTAAAACGTGGTCCAACGTTCACTGAATTATGTATCTATAGCAGAGAATTCCTGTGAGATACTCATTGCCCTGTATTGGAGAACTTAGAGTGCTTCTGGAAAAACTAGACTGGGCAGAAGAAGAGCAGAGGAAAGGAAGGTATTTACTAGCAGAGGTTGCATCTCTAGGAAGTGGGTCTGGCAATGGAACAGAATAGAGAACCCAGAAATAAGACTGCACACCTACAACTATCTGATCTTCAATGAACCTGACAAAAACAAGCAATGGCAAAAAGATTCCCTATTTGATGAATGGTGCTGAGATAATTGGCTAGCTATATGCAGACGATTGAAATTGGACCCCTTCCTTACACCATATACAAAAAATAACTCAAGAAGGATTAAAGACTTAAGTGTAAAACCCAAAACTATAAAAACTCTAGAAAACAACCTGGGCGATACCATTCAGGACATAAACACTAAAAAAGATTTCATAAGGAAGATTCTAAAAGCAATTGTAACCAAAGCAAAAATTGACACATGGGATCAAATTAAACTAAAGAACTTCTGCACAGCAAAATAAACTATCAACAGAGTAAACAGAAAAACCTACAGAATGGGAGAAAATTTTTGCAAACTATGCGTCCAACAAACGTCTAATATCCAGTATCTATAAGGAACTTAAATAAATTTACAAGAAAAAAATACAAACAGCCTCACTGAAAAGTGGACAAAGGACATGAATGGATACTTTTCAAAAGAAGACACACAGGCAGCCAACAATCATATGAAAAAAAACTCAATATCACTCATCATTAGAGAAATGCAAATCAAAACCACAATGAGATACCATCTCACACCAATCAGAATGGCTGTTAAAAACTCAAACAATGACAGATGCTGGTGAAATTGTGGAGAAAAAGGAACGTTTATACATTTTTGGTGGGAGTATAAATTAGTTCATCCATTGTGGAAGACAGTGTGGCAATTCCTCAAAGTCCTAAAGATGGAAATATTCAACTCAGCAATCCCATTACTGGGTATATGCCCAAAGGAATAGAAATCATTCTATTATGAAGACACATGCACACATATGTTCCTTGCAGTACTATTCACAATAATGAAGACATGGAATCAACCTAAATGCCCATCAGTGATAGACTGGATAAAGAAAATGAGATACACATACACAATGGAATACTATGCAGCCATATAAAAGAACAAGATCATGTCCTTTTCAGGAACATGGATGCCACTGGAGGCCATTATCCTTAGCAAACTAACACAGAAACAAACAAAAAAAACAAATGCCACATGCTCTCACTTATAAGTGGGAGCTAAATGTTGAGAACACATGGACACATAGAGGGAAACAACATACACTGGGGCCTTTTGGAGGGTGAAGGGTGAGAGGAGGGAGAGGATCAGGAAAAATAACTAATGGGTACTAGGCCTAATACCTGGTTGATGAAGTAATCTGTACAATGAACCTCCATGATACATGACACAAGTTTACCTGTAACAAACCTGAACATGTATCCCTGAACTTAAAATAAAAGTTGAAAAAAAAAGAAGTGGGTGTGAGTTGTGGGTTTCTAGAACAAGAAGGCCAAGGAGCAGAGGAAAAGCCTCAGAATGTGTGTGTCTTTTAAATAAAAGCTTAAAAGCATTGAACAAATGTCAGCTTAAAAGGAAGAAGAGATAAGGAAAATTTCTTATTGCTGTTACGTAGTTACTACTCCAGCCTTCAGAAAGTGTATGGACCAAGGGGGGAAAGGCTATTTCTTTTTTTTCTTTTCTTTTTTTTTTTCTTTGAGACAGAGTCTCACTCTGTTGCCCAGGCTAGAGTGCAGTGGCATGATCTCGGCTCATTGCAACCTCTGCCTCTCAGGTTCAAGCAATTCTCCTGCCTCAGTCTCCTGAGTAGCTGGGACTACAGGCACATACTGCCACACCCAGCTAATTTTTTCGTATTTTAGTAGAGACAGGGTTTCACCGTGTTGCCCAGGCTGGTCGCGAACTCCAGAGCTCAGGCAATCTGCCTGCCTTGGCCTCCCGAAGTGCTGGGATTACAAGCATGAGTCACGTGCCCAGCCATGAAAGGCTGTTTCAAAATTAATGTGTTTTAGTTCCTTAAAAGAATTGAGTTGAAGCATCAATTAATCCTGGCATTTGGGCATTCATTCAATATTCCACTAAACCATAATTGCACACAAACTTTGGGCTAGTGGTATAGGAATAACCAAGACAGGCAAGGCTCCAGGCCTCAGAGAGTACACATTCTGAGGAGGGAGGCCTATTAGAGAAATTAATGATAAACAATACCAACATATTGCAATAAATGACCCTGTGGCAGATCACATTTTCCAAGGTTGGATGCAACAAGATCTCCCATCCCACATGTTTCCTGGAATCATTCCCTATGAAGAGTTGGAGTCATATTCCTCTATTCTTGAATCTGGGCCAATAAAAAGGAGAAATGATGCTAAGTGACTATCAAGGCTAGGTCGCAAAAGATGATAAAACTCACACCTTGCTCACAGGAACAGTTGGCTCTTGAAGACTTTGGCCACTATGTAAGCAGTTTAACTACCCTAAGGCTACTATGCTGTGAAAAAGCTAAAACTAGCTCCGCTGGGGAAACCATGAGATTACATGAAGGTCATGTTCAGCCTGACCCAGCCAAAACAGCCTTGCGCTGTCTCAGCTCCAGTCACCCACTGACTGCGATGGCACAAAAGACCTAGAGCAGAGGCTGCCCCACTAAGTATTTCTCCAATTTCTGTCCTGAGAAAACTATGAAAATGATCAAATTATTGCTTTTGCTTTAACTCACTAAGGTTTGTAGTGATTTGTTGCATAGTAATTGATGAACAAATAGTTATGAAGGAAATGAATGGGGTGATGACAAAGACAGTAACTGGAAGTAAGAGCTACTCTAAACAGGGAGACCACTGAAATCCCATCTCAGGAGAAGGATGTGAGGAGTTTGTGGGGGAACATCTGAGGGAGAAGCAAAATCAAGACCTGGAGGGAGAAACAGACTGGTCCTGGCCATCAGAATGGCTGAAATATCGGAAGCAAAGAAAAGAATCAAGTTGGAGATGTAGGCAGGAGACAATTATGCAAGGACTTATAGGGTGAATAAGAAGTTTGGGTTTCGTTTTAAGTGCATCAGAAAGCACTTGGGAGATTTTAAACCACTAACATGCACCAGTGCATACCCACTAAGCCAGCTGCATTGGTTCCAAGGCTTTCCCTCCTTTCCACAACTTCCTCGGTGGATGATCAGTAATCCAAATAAGGGGCTTATGTGTTTACTGGAAACTAAAATGGAGTGAGTGACATAAAGAAACAGTACAGCCACAGGCCCAATCACCACTTTCTGTTCACACTGCTGTCACCCATGTGTCCTACACCTCAGTGATTGGCATCCTATTCTTTACAAGGTTTCCTAGTGACCAAGACGTCTGGTCCTGAATTCTCTCAACCTTGCACTCTGTTTTGGTATTTATTTTAATGTTCACACTTATTTCCCCTCTAAAGAGCTTTATTTTTGTACTTCTTCACAAACCCCAACACTGAGTATGTACTTGTTGAATTAATGCCTTGCTAGAATAACGAAAAACAATAAAAGAGATATAACAAATGTTTAATATCGTCAAAAAATCAGCACGTTGAGTAAACTCTAATCTTCAAACCCTGTCCTTATGTATATCATGATAGGTCCTTCTAGGTGAAGTCTCTGTGTCCTGGGCCTTCAATAAATCTTCCCTGGTTTCTGAGGTTTGTGGAGTCTACTTTTTAAAATAGCAGTTGCAATTCTAAAGACACTCCCAGGAATTTCAGCTCTGTGAGCAAAGAAGGGAGGTAGAGATGGGGGGACGAGATGGGAAAGGGTGGAGAAGGTGGTCGACTGGTTCTTACTGCAACTGTTTAACTTTCATTTACTTGTTTCTCTGGGTTGCTCAGGTCCAGGACAGTGTTATTGGATGTTGAACACCTGTCTTGACACACAGAGAGCTGTACTTAGCCTTGCCAAGGGTAGCACTGACATTTCTGTTGCATGGAATTGCACAAAGGGACTAAAACATGGACACTCATGGGCCTCATCTGGCTCATGGGATTCTGGCTCAAGAAGAGTCACACCACTTATTACAGATTACTAGAGTCTCTCCTGTGTTTTTAGTTCCTGTGGTGAATGCAGGCTTGTCATTGTTCTTAAGCCATTTCATTTTGTTCACTGGACATTTTTATAGGTCTCAACTTACTCTTTGATGAGACATGAGTAAGAGCAGAGTAACACCTAGACCATATTGTGCTAAGTTTATTCTCGAGGGGTTCTTGGCCACATTCAGTGAGAGCTGTATTCAAACAGAAAGTTACATGGCTCAGCGAGCTCTCCATCCTGAGAACCCAGAATATCTCAAAGATCATGGAATAATAACAAATATACAGGGACCTCTAGAACGGCACTTCTCAAATGTTAATGTGCACACTAATCATCTGGGTTACCACCTTCTGAAAAGGAGATGCAGATACAGTAGATCTGGAATGGGTCCAAAGAATGCCTTCCTAACAAGCTTCCAGCTGATGTCAATGACCTGGTCCAAGAGCATACTTTGATTCTCAAATTACGGCCCCCAGGCCAGCAGCATTAGCCTTACCTGGGTTATTATGTCCTTTCTCACGTTGCTATAAAGAAATACCTGAGACTGGGTAATTTATAAATAAAAGAGGTTTAATTGTTTCATGGTTCCACAGGCTGTACAGGAAGCATGATGCTGGCATCTGTTCATATTCTGGTAAGGCCTCGGGAAACTTACAATCATGGCTAAAGGCAAAGGGGAAGCAAGACGTCTCACATGGTGGGAGCAGAAGCAGGAGAGAAATGGGGGAAGGTGCTACACACTTTTAAACAACCAGATCTTGTGAGAACGTACTCACTGTCATGAGAACACTACCAAGAGGGATTTCCTGAGAAACCCTCCCATGACCCCATTACCTCCCCCCAGGCTCCACTTCCAAGACTGGAGGATTGGAGATTACACTTCAACATGAGATGTTGTGGGGACACAGTTCCAAACCATATCACCTGGGAATTTGTTAATAAATGCAAATTCTCAGGCCCTACTGGATTAGAAATTCTAGGGGTAAAGCCCAGCAATCTGCATTGTAATAGACCCTCCAGGAGATTCTGACGGATGGATGCTGAAGTTTAATAACCATGGCATTATCAAGATTCACCCACTTTGGTGAACTAAAGGATTTCAATGAGTCTCCAAATTTTGATCTAATAATCAACAGTTCTAGAATCAGAAATTTTGATTCCTCTAATATCAATCTAGAGTTTAGAGTTTAAATCCATTTCAAAATATTTTATCCTCATCATTAAGGTACAACTTCCATATAAAAACCTCAGTATGTTTTCACATTTTAAAAGATTAATCCCTTCAATTCTCATTTAATGATCTAGTTCAATAATATGATCTTTCGACAAGTCTAATATCCTGAAATCTGGGCTCTTAATGCCCAGGTATAGATGTCAGGCCAAGGGGCATTGGAATTCTTGAAGTCTAGGTACATCTTTAGGCATTTTCAGTGGCCTTGTGGTTTTATACCTGATAGGAGGTAGATAGAAAGCTCAGTATTATCTCAAGCTGGAAAATGGTGGACTCAAGAGTCAATTTCTTCTACTTAAATGGAGTAAGTCAAAATGGTTGGCAGAATCAATAAGGTCAGTAAGAACTAGATTACCTTCCCAGCGTACACTGGAAAAATACCTCAGGTCTTAGACTTTGAGGCAAAATTTCCAGGACTGCCAGGACCCTGTTAACTATCACTTTTGAAAGTGCAAAAGGGCAGGTTACCCCACAGGTCACCAGAAAAAGCAGAATCTGGAACCTGTCCAGGCCACATAACACCACCTGGGACGCCTGTGAACCAGGCCTAGAGCCTTCATACTTACTCTGGTTTCAACTTTCACAACTGGGACTACTTTGCAATTTCAGTTTTAAGAGTAATCTTGGGGAGAAATATATAAACCCCTGACTAATACCTTTGCGATTATAACTGCTAGTACAAGACCATGCAGCAATTTGAATAACGCTGACTAATAACATGTTAGACTACTATAACCCTTTTCATCTAAGGACCTCAAAGCACTCTGCTCATATGACTTTATTAATCCTTGAAACAACTTCTGTGACATATATGGGAAATATTATTATCTCCATTTCTCAAGAGGAAAAAAGCGTCTGTGAATCGCCCAGAATCACCTCACCTCACTCTCATAACTAACTTCAAGTCTTACTAAGGGCAGGCAGAGAGATATGGGATATTGAGGCAGCTAAGGAAGAAAGGGGATAGCAGAATGACAATCTGGAGCAAAAACAAATTTGGTTGTAATGAAAGCAACATTAATCATAGAGCAATGAAATCACTAAGAAACAGAAAGTAATTGATTTTTAAATGGTGTACCAAGAGTTGAGTAAAAAAAAAAAAAAAAAATAGGAGGGGATTTACAGTTTTGTTTCAGAATAAAAATTTTTATATCTCCATGCTTTGCTTCAGTCTTTACTTGAGTCAGTGTAGCTTCAGGGGGATGAGATGAAGGGAGGCCCTTGCTTGATCTCTCCAACTTCTTTTTCCCAATACCACTTTTGTAGTCCACATTTTATTTATACAAAAATTACAAAGTTTTCCCCAGGACATCTTTGAAGATATTATCAAAAGTACCTCAGATTTCCTAAACCGATGAGTTAACATTTAAAACTTTTTAGAATTGTGCAACTGCCTTTCTTTTTCTTTTCCTTCCTTCCTTTCCTCCTTCTTTCCTTTCTTTCTTTTCTCCTCTCTCTCTCTTTCCTCTTTTCTTCTTCCTCATTTTAAAATGTCATAGGCTTCCTGACGTGCTTTGGCTGTGGAAATGGAATATATTTTCTCATTAGGTTAATTAATGGCTCTGCTTGGGTGGCACAATTCGGTGTAAGTTTCCTTTTAGAATTCTGTCATAACTAAAAAGGATCTTATTTTTGTTATGTTTTGTGGTGTCTTTAAATTTTTATGACTTCTACTTTGTTTAGTCTGTGTGTAATCCTTCTTTTGAAACCTAATGTCCTAGAAAATTTACAGTTTTCTCTCAAAACTGGCACTTTTTACATTTTACAGTAATTCCTGTTTCTTTAGTTTTCACTAGAACTTCATTTAAGTCCTTAAGGTGTAATTCGCAGCTCAGGGAATTTATGATTACATCGTCAAAGTAAACTCCCCAACAGCAATATATTAAACCTGACAAGATGCTGTTCATTAATCTTTGAAATATAGCCAGGTGTGATGTAGCAAAGTGAGGCTTCCAACTAAGAACAGCTGAAGGACTCTGAACTGCCCCGTCGAAAGGATTCCGTCCCCATCACTGCCAAGGCCACCTGGGTGAGGACTGAGAGGGCCAAAGACCTTTCCTTGGCCAACCACGGTGTTCCCTGTCTCCGCTGATGTTCCTATAGCTTTGAAGCCTCTCACCTTTTCACCGTTCATTCATTCAACAAATATTTATTGAGAGCCTACAATGGGCCAGGCACCAGGTGGGTCTGGAAAGACAGTAGTGACCAAGACAGACCCAATCCCTTGCTTCATGGGACTTATAGCTCGTCTAGCTATGAACAATAGCCTCAAGACTCCTTTACCCAGTACCATCAAACCCATGTGATACAAACTACATTGCCAGGATCTGAGGCATTTCTTCTCTGCCCTAGATATACCTTTAATGCTAAATGATTCCCATCATTTGTGAGAGAGACTATAGTACAGTCTCTACCACAAGTGGTGGGAGAATGGATAGAGGTTTTGAAATGGCACTACCAAAGAGAAGCAGCCAAATCCATCTTGGGGGCAGTTAGTGCTCAGTCAGAAAAGCAGAGTTCAGCTCATCACTGTGCAACACTATCTCTAGGAAAATGAGGAAAATCCAGATAAAAGGCAATACCTCTCAAAGGCATTTGTAGGTCTTTCCCTAGACCTTTCTCTTTGCCTACATAAAATAGTGGGTGAATACAATGTGGGATTCTGGCCTGGGTCTGGGAACAGATAAAAGACCTTAATGGAAAAACACATAAAACCTGTACAAAGTCTGGAGTTTCGTTAATAGTAATATCAATATTGATATCTTCATTTTGACAAATATACCACAATAATGTAGATACTAATATTGGATAAACAGGGTGAGGGTGACTTAGGAATTATCTGTAAAATCCTTACAACTTTTCCATAGTTCTAAAATGACTCCAAAATAAAAATGTTACTTTGAAAAGGTTTGCTTATGAAACAGGATCCTTAGAATGAATAATTAAAAAGTTACTAAAATAAAACAAAAGCAGCCGGGCGCGGTGGCTCAAGCCTGTAATCCCAGCACTTTGGGAGGCCGAGACGGGCGGATCACGAGGTCAGGAGATCGAGACCATCCTGGCTAACATGGTGAAACCCCGTCTCTACTAAAAATACAAAAAACTAGCCAGGCGAGGTGGCGGGCGCCTGTAGTCCCAGCTACTCAGGAGGCTGAGGCAGGAGAATGGCGTAAACCCGGGAGGCAGAGCTTGCAGTGAGCTGAGATCCGGCCACCGCACTCCAGCCCGGGCGACAGAGCAAGACTCCGTCTCAAAATAAATAAATAAATAAATAAATAAATAAATAAATAAATAAATAAATAAA
>NC_045436.1:45051562-45096057 GCF_002776525.5 Piliocolobus tephrosceles | reverse complement strand
AAATAAATAAATAAATAAATAAATAAATAAATAAATAAATAAATAAAACAAAAGCATATCATGGGCACGAGAAAAGGATATAACTCATTGGTAAGCTACAAGTCTTTCTTGAAACTAAAGAGAAATATATCCAGGAACTGAAAGCCTAGAAGCTGATATTCTACTAAAGATAATATTCTCATTGAATTTTGTTCTCTCTCTCATGCCACTTGAAGTCTGTCTTGTTGGTTTTAAGATCTCCTTTGAAGGTGTGTGTAAAAGAAACAAGTGTGTAGAAGAATCCTAGTCCCTAGTAGAATAGGAAACAAGGTTCCTATTATTTCGTATTATAACTCCCTGAATATATCTGATCTTTCCATCATTGCCACCTTCCCTAATTCATACACACACACACACACACACACCCCAGATCATTGCTGATACCCAGCTAGCTTGTCCTTCCTTGACTGCATACTTGCTCTTCATTTTCCTGGTGTTGTAGAAACTTCTTTTTAAGTAATGTAACAAGTATTTATGTAGGCTGATTAAAGATATTCCTAGCTTAGAACTGCATTCAAGAAGACTTGGTTCACAGCATCTAATAAGTGATTCTTGTTTTTGTTAGCCTTGTTACACTGTGGGGTAGTTACACAATACATGTAATCCACACATCCATTTAAATCTTTTCAGGGAGCATTTTCCGTTTTAAATAAAGATGGTGGTGATGAAAGCATTATTTTCTTAGCTAGCTGCATGCTTGAAAACATAATGGTTTTGTAAACCAAGTGTAAACCTCTGAACAGACAACTGGCTGCAATAAGAAATGTTTTCAAAAACCAGAGTTAGCTTTTCAACATCCAAATGGTGCCTTATTTAAGCTGAAAATTTATGCCCATCCAGGGAAATTGATGATAGACTTAGAATATTAAAGTTGGGATGATTCTTAGAGATCATCTAATATAATTTTATCGTATTAAAGATGACAAACATTGAGGTCCGGGGGCTTGTGCCTTATTCAAGGCTTAAAATGACTGAGCTGAACTTGAAACCAGATACCAGATGCCAGGCACTCTGTCTCCTCCTTGTGCCAAACTGGGTCATCGTTTTGGGGCTGAGGCTCTGGAGTTTTAATGTGATTACTCAAAAAGTTTGTTTTGTGTTTCATACCGTTTTTAAAAAAATGAAATAATGTGTGCAAACAACTGGGAATTACCACACACATGTCATTTGTAATTGTTGCTGCTGTTATAAATATCATTATCATCGACATTGGCTTATGAGAGAGATGCATGCAAATTCTACAAAGTCTACACAGGAAAGAAAGACAATTTACATGTTGACAATTGTTTTCTGCTCCATCCCTTCTGATTCCACTGCATTATCGGGAGGTCCCCTATTCTCAAGAATATTCTTTTCAAAAATGCCTTTTCTTCTTTTGGACTTTCACTCTGTCTTTTTTAACATATATATAAGCCGACAAGGGGAGCTCACTGAAGAACAGAGCCCAGGTTTCTAGAAAGGCTCTGCAAATAGGAAGTAAAACCACATCACACCATTCATCTGCCAAAAGTAATAAACCCAGCCAGCCTCAGCGCCCTCTTGACTTCGTCAGCAACTAACGCTCCTCATTTCTCCCTTTCCTTGCAAAGGAAAAGGAAAAGATGCCAAGCAAAAAAAAAATGCCAGGCAAATCAAACCATGGGAAAAATAACACCTTCAAACTCAGGGCAAAATCCTCATTTTCAATCCTTGCTGCAGATGGCCCATCCGGTATGTTTGGCAGGAAACACAGCTCTTGGAACAAGATGCAGAACACAGGTTAGAAAGAAGATTTGGGCCAGAGGTGGTTTGGTAACTTTAATTTGTAGTTATAAACCCTGAGAAATTTCACTATGGTTTAATTTCATGCAATAATCAAAACAAATCCATATAAGAGCTGTCCTATATGGCTCTAAGAACATGTTCGTATAAGAGATGTACCGATATATGATTTCCCACAAACTATTTTAATTAATTACTCCCCAAATTAATCAATCTGAGCACATCTTTAATTGGCAGGAAAATAAACAACAAGCTCAATATTCAGCATTCCAATATTTGCCCCAAGAAGAAACTACTGTGCGAATTCCAGCCTGTAAAAGCTATTCTTGATTCTTTCCTTCATTCTGACTTGAATCCACCTGCTTCCTGTCTTCAAAATCAGTAGAGGATCATTTGAGAATGAGTTTTAAAAGCCCACTTTCCTATTGGTTTCCATTTTTCTGGTTACTAAGAGAAAACATAATTAATAACTTTTGATGAAACAGTCTTTCTTAAATATAGAGCTCTGGATTAAAAATCAAGAGACTTGAAATTTTGAAGGTATACCATGTGCAGTTTTATAAAATTTTTTATTTGTAAATGTCAATTGACAAATAATAGTTATATATTTGTGTGGGGACACAAAGTGATGTTATAATGTAAAAATACAGTGTAGAATAATTAAATCAAGCTAATTAATATGCCTATCTCCAATATTTGTTTTTTTGTGGTGAGAACTTTTGAAATTTACTCTAATTTTGAAATGTATACTGCATTATCATTCACTATATTTACCACATTGTGCAATATACTTTAAGGTTAAAGAAAACCTAGTTCTTCTTGTATAAGAGGCCTTATACCTTTTGACGATCATTTCCCTATTCCTCCCACTTACCAGCCTCTATAACCAGCATTCTTTCTGCTTCATTTAGTTCCATTGTTTTAGGTTCCACACATGAGTAAGAACATGAAGTATCTATCTTTCTGTGCCTAGCTTATTTCACTTAGCATATGTTCTCCAGTTCCATCCATGTTGTCACAAATGACATGATTGTTTTTCTTTATAGAGGCTGAAGAGTATTCCATTGTGTATATATGCCACATTTTTATTCATTCATCTGTGGATGGACATTTAAGTTGATTCCATAAAAACACTTGGGTTTTAATCCCTGCTTTTCCATAAGATCATTGTGTATCATTTCTGGCTTCTGAAACTCCTTCTGGATCCTCCAACATACTCTTTTAGTAATGAGAATAGTTTAGAGAATAATAGAAGCTGATGAGGATGTGAAGAGAGGAGAACACTTGTACACTGTTGATGGGAATGTAAATTAGTACAGCCATTATGGAAAACCTTATGGAGGTTCATCAAAACCCTAACAATAACAGTAATATATGATTCAGCAATCCCACTACTGGGTGTATATCCCCGCAAAAAAGAAATCAATAAATCAAAAATATATCTGCACTCCCATGTTTACTGCAACCAAACTGTGGAATCAAACTAGGTGCCCATCAATGCGTGAATGGATAAAGAACATGTGGTGTATATGCTCAATGGAAAATTATTCAGCCATAAAAAAGAAATCTTGCCATCTGCAGCAACGTGAATAGAAATGTGTCATTATGTTAAGTGAAATAAGTCAAGTACTAGAAGACAAATATTGCATGTGTTCATTAATATGTTGAAGATAAAAAAGTGGATCTCATGAAGATAGAGTAGATTCGTGGTTACCAGAGCCTGGGAAGTGTTAAGGGAGAAGAGCATGAAGAAAGTTTGACTAGTGGGTACAAATACACAGTTTGATGGAAGAAATAAGACCTAGTGTTTGATAGATCAGTAGGGTAATTAGAGTTTACAATAATCTATTGTATATTTTGAAATAATTAGAAAAGAATGATTTTAATATTTTAGCATAAAGAGAAGACAAATATTTAAAGTGAAAGATACCCCAGTAACATTGATTTGAACTTTACAAATTATATGAATGTATTAAATTATCACGTGCCCCAAAATATGCACATCTATTAAGTATCAATGCAAAAAAAAAGAATAGTCTCTTCCAGCTTTAATATTCTGATTTTATTATTCCTGCAATTAGATTTCTATCAAATAGGCAGACAGGAGTACATTAATATCTTCAAAAATAGTTGTCATGTGTGGAGAAAGGCCCATACTCATATGTCCAGAGATGGGTATTAATGAAAAAAAATCACATGACTGGAAAAAAAAACTTCGAATTGCAACACTACTCACATTTCTATTTTTTCTCCTTCACCAAACATTGTCTTTAGCTGCTTTTTTCTCTGCCCAGAATTTCTTCCAGGAGAGTGTGCCATTAGTAGAAAACTTAAATGCATCTAAGGAAACTTTTTCTACAATGATTAAAAATTGGCCAAGAAGGTAACATTTTGAAAGCATGACTTCATGCTTAATCTTTGTTTTGAAACAGATTCTACCATAGACTGTGGAAGGAAGTAACTAGCATGCATTGAGCCTATCTCTATATTTGAATGAATGCGTCATGTTTAACATTCATTGCTTCATCTAATATCACAGCACTAAAAGAAAGATATTAATATCCTCTTTCAACAGAGGTAGAAAACCAAGGCATAAAGTTTAATAACTTATTCAAAGTCATGTGTGTAATAAATGTTGGAATAGAAATTTAAACCAAATGTGTATAATTCCAAAGTCTTTCCTCTATAACACATGAGTATATGTATACTGTACTTTGCCTCATAGAAAAGATTCAGCTTATTAACAGTATCTAAGTTAGGTTTCTTTACTCTAGACAAACTACATACAGAGTCATGTAAGTATAAAAGTTAAACTGTCAAGCACAAATTATTAAATTTGATGAGTACTGACATAAATTCAAAATAAGGGAGAAAAGAATATTCTTATTTTGCAAGAGAGTAATGTATGGTCTTGCTTGTGGAAGACACAACCAATGTTTCAAAAGTTGCCAAAAGGATTACACATCTTACTGAGATGGCCTTATCACACTGGCCGTTCTTTTCAAATAACATTTCCCTACTGCACTCTGGCTTTAACCTAGAGAGTTTCAAGGACCAAAGAGGCAGCAAGTAGAGGCATAGCCGTCAGGGCAGTGAGTCAAAAGCATGCATAGCGTGTAAAGGCCACTAAAGTGAAAATCAAAGAACCACCCCTGGCACCTTTTTGGTGTTCCTGGCTGGGATTAAACTCCTCAAACATCCTCTTCATTCCATCCCCCATCCACATAAATGCACTGTTTATATACTTCCCTCCACCCTCGTATATCTAGCAAAACCAGGGGCTGTGAAAGGGAAGAAGCAGGAGGAGCTTCCAGGTGTCCTGCTCCAAGGGATTAGAACAGCTCAGCTTTCAACTCCCCACTATCCCACCCAATTACTCCTTCATACTGTACCCACCACTCACCCTGACAGGAAGAACACCTTACACCTTTGACTGTCTTCACAGGATGTATTTATAAATAAAAGCACCTGTCTGTGAAAGCCAGTCATTCACAGGAGCCACCTAGGAGACAACTGATTACATGTTTGGGGAGTTTCTGTGCCTGAGTATTTCTGACAGCTCCATCTGCACTATACAGGCTTTTGTGAGATTCTGTGTTAAGAGAGAGAGAGAGAAAAGCAGTTTCCTTGTCTTTTTGTGTTGGAAACACATCTGCAAAGTTGTCACACTGCACAGCAAGTAAACCAAAGGTAAACATTTAATAGTACTTGGAACTCTACCCCTTCTCCACTAAGGAGAGTTAAAACATGTTGGTTAAATAAAAAGTTTGGCTGAAATGAGATTCTTCTCCAAACACAAAAGGAGGTTGTAATTTTAAGCATTTTTCTCCTTGGATTTAATCATGAATATTAAGTATTGGTACCCAAGTGCCAGAGTAACAAACTAAAGTAAAGACCACCCATTAACTTAATTCCAAAGGCTTATTTCATGTAACTCAAGCTCCAGTTATCTGAGAGTGAGTGATGCTTTTCACAACTGCCCATAACAAAAACCAAAGGGTTTATGGCAATTTGACCCTTTCATTTTTCACAAGTTTATTTTCAGATAGCTAGGAAAATATTTTTCACTTGTATTTGATGACATGATTTCAAAAGTATCTTGACTAATTTCTCAATTAGCCAGGATCACCCCAAATGTCACTCACATTGAATCATAAGTCAAAAAGGTCATTATTCACTAATGAAAATGTAGCAAAATATAATTTGGACCCAATAATTCACAAGATCCTAATTCATAGAAGCAATTGACTTTCTCCTACATTTGTATTTGCCACATCTTAATACCACTCCTTTTATTTCTTTTTACATATTTTCATTCTATTCAGGTCGAAACACTCCAACCCTGTCCTATCAACACCAACACTCCATCCTCTTCCATGGCCATTGTAGATGAAAATGAAAACGGAAATGTCTTTTGATATTTCAAAATCTATAATGCACCTCTCTTTCCTCCTGCAAACAAAGTATCACAGATGTTTCAGTCAAAGATCTGAGAATAAAATCACTTCTGCAATTGTGACATGATGCCAAAAGTGAAAACACATTCTTAATGCATTATTTGCCTGGAAAAATAAACTGCATTATGGGGAGGAATGTGGAGCAAGGTAATCATAGAAGCCCAGGAGCATAAGAAAGTTAAACTTCTTGACCTGTATCAAATGTTGACAATTGTAACTTCTCTGTTTCAAGAGGACTTTCTGGGACACATTTGCAACATTGCTTAAAAGTCCTGCCACCTAGTGGAAGAAGTAAATAAACTAGTCCTCAGGTAACCTGCCAAATGGAAAGACCCTACAAAAACAGCTCCTCTATCAACACACTCCCCCTCAAAAATCATATTTTGAAACTAATTTTCATAAAGTGTTAAGATTAATCAAATGAGTCATTTTAGTTTCCTTGTTCAAATGTATCATATTCAAGGTAGGAAAGACGCGTTTAAGCTCTGGGAACTAGGTGTAGAATCCAAAAATAGCTTTTGCTAATCTGCTTTAGTTGATAGTTTTCAAAATGGATTCCTCAGAGTTAAGAAATAAACCAGATCCATACCAGCTTCTCCTTGCAGAGAGAAGAACTCTTTATAGAAGGAGTTTCTTTAGTTGGCTAAGATAAAAATCTTGCCTCAACAAGAAGATAATCATTAGTGGCCAGACCTCACAGATAGCCACCAAGTTTCTAAGAAAACTTCCTGATGAGTCATGCTGAGAGAAAACTCCCCAGAACAACTTTGATCAAAATTCAATTCTTGAGTAAGATCAATATTGCATGGTTGGTCCCAATTATACCAATAGATATATTATGACAGCAATCAATTCCTCAGTGACCTGACAGAATAGATTTGCCTCCCAGCCTACCTGGCTAAGAAAACATGAGTGTCTTTGAGTGACCAAAGCAAGAAAGGTGTGGGAATTACTACACACTGCAAATGGAGATGTTTCTATAATACAGTGTCACTAAACACACTTACTATTAGCCAAAGACTATTTTAGAGGCTTCTTTGTCCATAGGTAAGTGCATATGGTCCTAGGAAAACGCCTATTAGCTCTTTCTAAAAGCCCAAGGCTATACAAAGGGAAATAAAATTTGCTTCTGTTAGAAAGCTATGACTCCAGATCCCATTAGTCACATCTTCACATCTTCAATTGAATCTCTTGTCTCTGGGGTAAATGATCCAGTGACAGACACTTGTGGATAAATTATCTATAGATGAACACATGTGAGGTTTAAGTTTATATGTATAAAACACTTTAAAGGGAGTTATGAAAGATCATCTTACCACTCAGTATTCAAGAATTATGCTCTGTGCCTTTATCCAAACTTTCCATTACTTGTTCAGTTTTTTTAAACAAACACCATTGTTTACAGATCCAGATTTGATTTCACAAAGAATTTATTTCATAATTTGAGACCAAAGTGCTTTTTATAATTTAATTATTTGTATTGCTACATTCAAGAAGAGTTTTTCCATCACTCTAACAGAAAAACACGTTTTTTAAGGTTTTAAAAACAGAGAATCTTTAAAACTGGTTCAAAATAAAGGAACTACAATATGTCCAAAGAATGTGAAATGTATTTGTAATAAAAGACCTACTGTATTTCCAAAAGAATGTGAAATCTAATTATTGTTTTATCATTTTATCATTCTTTCCTAACAATTTTCATAACTATATGATTACACTGTCTCCTTTCTAAAGGAAGTAAATGAGAAACCAATATAAGAATCTGAGACCTACACTACAAAATATACTAAAGGGGGTTCTTCAGGGTGCAATTAAAGGAATCCAGATGGCAACTCAAATCCATATGCAGAAAAAATGAGCACTGGTAAGGATAATTACATAGGTAAAACTAAAAGAATACATGGATTTTTGTTTGTAATTTGGTTTTCTTCACCCATCTTTTAATGTTTATTTTCAGTTCAGGGGTACATGTGCAGGTTTGTTATATAGGTAAACTTGTGTCATGGAAGTTTGTTGTACAGATTATTTCACCACCCAGGTATTAAGCCTAGTACCCATTAGTTATTTATCCTGATCCTTTCCTTCCTCTCAACCCTCAGCCTCCAAAAGGCTCCAGTGTGTGTTGTTCCCCTCTGTGTGTCCATGTGTTCCCATCATTTATCTCACACTTACGAGTGAGAACATGTAGTATGTGGTTTTCTGTTCCTATGTTAGTTTGCTAAGGATGATGGCCTCCAGCTCCATCCATGTTCCTGCAAAGGACATAATCTCATTATTTTTTATGGCTGTGAAGTAGTCCATGTACCACAATGTATACGTAGCACATTTTCTTTATCCAGTCTATCACTGATGGGCATTTAGGTTGATTCCATGTCTTCACTATGGTGAATAATATTGCAATAAACATACACATGCACGTGTCTTTGTAACAGAATAATTTATGTTTGTTTGGGCATGTACCCAGTAATGGAATTTCTTGGTCAAATGGTATTTCTGTCTTTAGTACTTTGAGGCATCGTCATGCTGCTTTCTACAATGGTTGAACTAATTTACATTCCCAACAACAGTGTGTAAGTGTTCCTTTCTCTTCAAACTCTAACAGCATCTGCTATTTTTTGACTTTTTAATAATAACTATTCTGACTGGTGTCAGATGGTATCTCATTTTGGTTTTGATTTGCGTTTCTCTAATGATCAATGATGTTGAGCTTTTTTTCATATGATTGTATGTCTTTTTTTGAAAAGTGTCTTTTCAAGTCCTTTGCCCACTTTTTAATGGGATTGTTTTTTGCTTGTTAATTTGCTTAAGTTCCTTACAGATGCTGGATATTGGACCTTTGTCATATCCATGCATTGCAAAACTTTCTTCAATTATGTAGGTTATCTGTTCACTCTGTTGATAGTTTCCTTTGCTGTGCAGAAGCTCTTTAATATTATTAGATCCCATTTGTCAACTTTTGCTTTCATTGCAATTGCTTTTGGCATCTACACCATGAAATCTTTGTCTGTTCCTATGTCCTGAATGTTATTGCCTAGATTGCCTTCCAGGGTTTGTGTAGTTTTGGGTTTTACATTTGGATCTTTATTCCATCTTGAGTTAATTTTTGTATAAATAAATAAATATATATATATATATTTAAATTTTGTATATAGTGTAAGAAAGAGGTCTAGTTTCTACCTTCTGCATATGGCTAGCTGGTTACCATAGCACTGTTTATTAAGTAGGGAATTCTTTCCCCATTGCTTGTTTTTGTCAGGTTTGCCAAAGATCAGATGGCTATAGTTATGCTACCTTATTACTGGGCTCTCTATTCTGTTCCACTGGACTATGCATCTGTTTTTGTACCAGTACCACTTGCTTTGGTCCTATAGTCCTGTAATATAGTTTGAAGTTGGGTAGCATGATGCCTCCAGCTTTGTTTTTTGTTTTTCTGTGTGTGTGTGTGTGTGTTTTTTTTTCCTTAGGATTGCCTTGGCTATTTAGGCTGTGTTTTTTGGTTCCATGTGAATTTTAAAATAGTTTTTTTTCCTAATTCTGTCAAGAATCTCAATGGTAGTTTAATAGGAATACCATTGAATCTATAAATGCTTTGAGCAGTATGGCCATTTTTACAATATTTATCCTTCTTTTCCATAAGCATGAAATATTTTTCCCTTTGTGTAATCTCTGATTTCTTTGAGCAGTGTTTTGTAGTTCTCCTTGTAGAGACCTTCACCTCTCTTGTTAACTGTATTCCTAGTCATTTTAAACTTTTTGTGGCAATTTTGAATGGGATCATGTTCCTGATTTGGCTCTTGGTTTGACTATTGCTGATATATAGGAATAGTAGTGATTTTTGCATATTGATTTTGGATCCTGAGACTTTGTTGAAGTTGTTTATCAGTTTAAGAAGCTTTTGGGCTGAGGCTATTAAGTTTTCTAGATATAGAATCAAGTTGTCTGCCAACAGGAACAGTTTAACTTTCTCTCTTCCTACTTGAATGACCTTTATTTCTTTTTCTTGCCCTGGCCATGACTTCCAATACTATGTTGAATAGGAGTGGTGAAAGAGGGCATCCTTGTCTTGTGTCAGTTTTCAAGGCAATGCTGCCAGCTTTTGCCCATTCAGTATAATCTTAGCCATGGGTTAATCACAGATGGCTCTTATTCTTTTCAGATATACTACTTCAATACCTACTTTATTGAGAATTTTTAACATGAAATGGTGTGGAATTTTATCAAAAGACTTTTTGGATTCCAAAATGGCTGAATAGGAAGAGCTCCAGTCTATAGCTCCCAGTGTGAGCAACGCAGAAGATGGGTGATTTCGGCATTTCCAATTGAGGTACTGGGTTCATCTCACTGGGGCTTATTGGACAGTGGGTGCAGTCCACGGAGTGTGAGCCAAACCAGGGTGGGGCATTGCCTCACCCGGGAAGTGCAAGGGGTCTGGGAATTCCCTTTCCTAGCCAAAGGAAGCCGTCACAGACTGTACCTGGAAAATTGGGACACTCCCACGCAAATACTGCACTTTTCCAACAGTCTTAGCAAACGGCACACCAGGAGATTATATCCCATGCCTGACTCGGAGGGTCCCACACCCATGAAACCTCACTCACTGCTAGTGCAGCTGTCTGAGATCAAACTGCAAGGCGGCAGGGAGGCGGGGGGAGGGGCATCCACCACTGTTGAGGCTTGAGTACCTAAAGAAAGCAGCCAGGAAGCTCGAACTCTGGTGGAGGCCACCGCAGCTCAAGGAGGCCTGTGTGCCTCTGTAGTCTCCACCTCTGGGGGCAGGGCATAGCTGAACCAAAGGCAGCAGAAACTTCTGCATACTTAAAAATCTCTGTCTGACAGCTTTGAAGAGAGTAGTGGTTCTCCCAGCACGGAGTCTGAGATCTGAGAATGGACAGATTGCCTCCTCAAGTGGGTCCCTGACCCCCGAGTAGCCTAACTGGGAGACAGCTCCCAGTGCAGCCAACTGACACCTCATACAGCTGGGTGCCCCTCTGAGACGAAGCTTCCAGAAGAAGGATCAGGCAGCAACATTTATCATTCTGCAATATTTGCTGTTCTGCAGCCTCGCTGGTGATACCCAGGCAAACAGGTTCAGGAGTGGACTTCCAGCAAATTCCAACCAACCTGCATCTGAGGGTCCTGACTGTTGGAAGGAAAAGTAACAAACAGAAAGGACATTCACACAAAAACCTCATCTGTAAATCACCATCATCAAAGACCAAAGATAGATAAAACCACAAAGATGGGGAGAAACCTCAGCAGAAAAGTTGAAAATTCTAAAACTCAGAGCACCTCTTCTCCTCCAAAGAAATGCAGCTCCTCACCAGCAATGGAACAAAGCTGGACGGAGAATGACTTTGATGAGTTGACAGAAGTAGGCTTCAGATGATCAGTAATAACAAACTTCTTGGAGCTAAAGGAGGATATTTGAACCCATCACAAAGAAGCTAAAAACCTTGAAAAAATATTACATGAATGGCTAACTAGATAGACAAGACCTTAAATGACCTGATGGAGCTGAAAACCATGGCACAAGAACTACGTGATGCATGCACAAGCTTCAATAGCCAATTTGATCAAGTGGAAGAAAGGGTATCAGTGATTGAAGATCAAATGAATGAAATAAAGTGAGAAGGAAACTTTAGAGAAAAAGGAGTAACAAGAAACAAACAAAACCTCCAAGAAATATGGGACTATGTGAAAAGGCCAAATCGACGTCTGACTGGTGTCCATGAAAGTGATGGGGAGAATGGAAACAGGATATTATCCAGGAGAACTTCCCCAACCTAGCAAGGCAGGCCAACACTCAAATTCAGGAAATACAGAGAATACCATAAAGAGACTCCTTGAGAAGAGCAACTCCAAGACACGTAAATGTTAGATTCACCAAAGTTGAAATGAAAGAAAAAATGTTAAGGGCAGCCAATGAGAAAGGACAGATTATCCACAAAGGGAAGCCCATCAGACTAACAGCAGATCTCTCAGCAGAAACTCTACAAGACAAAAGAGACTGGGGGTCAATATTCAACATTCTTAAAGAAAAGAATTTTCAACCCAGAATTTCATATCCAGCCAAACTAAACTTCATAAGTGAAGGAGAAATAAAATACGTTACAGACAAGCAAATGCTTAGAGATTTTGTCACCACCAGGCCTGTCTTACAAGAGCTCCTGAAGGAAGCACTAAACATGGAAAGGAACAACCGGTACCAGTCACTGCAAAAACACACCAAATTGTAAAGACCATCGATGCTAGGAAGAAACTACAAAAACTAACGGGCAAAAACAGGATCAAATTCACACATACCAATATTAACCTTAAATGTAAATGGGCTAAATGCTCCAATTAAAAGACACAGACTGGCAAACTGGATCAAGAGTCAAGACCCATCAGTGTGCTGTATTCAGGAGAACCATCTCACGTGCAGAGACACACATAGACTCAAAATAAAGGAATGGAGGAAGATCTACCAAGCAAATGGAAAACAAAAAAAGCAGGGGTTGCAATTCTAGTCTCTGATAAAACAGACTTTAAACAAAGTTCAAAAGAGACAAAGAAGGCCATTCCATAATGGTAAAGGGATCAATTCAACAAGAAGAGCTAACAATCCTAATATATATGCACCCAATACAGGAGCACCCAGATTCATAAACCAAGTCCTTAGAGACCTACAAAGAGACTTAGACTCCCACAAAATAATAATAAGAAACTGTTACATGCCCTTGTCAATGTCAGACAGATCAACGAGACAGAAAGTTACCAGGATGTGTAGGAATTGAACTCAGCTCTGAACCAAGCTAACCTAATAGACATCTACAGAACTCTCTACCCCAAATCAACAGAATATACATTCTTCTCAGCACCACACACACTTATTTCAAAATTGACCACTTAGTTGGAAGTAAAGCATTCCTCAGCAAATGTAAACAAACAGAAATTATAACAAACTGTCTGTCAGACCACAGTGCAATCAAATTAGAACTCAGCATTAAGAAACTCACTCAAAACCACACAACTACATGGAAACTGAACAATCTGCTTCTCAATGACTACTGGGTAAATAATGAAATGAAGGCAGAAATAAAGATGTTCTTTCAAACCAGTGAGAACAAAGACACAACATACCAGAATCTCCGGGACACATTTAAAGCAGTGTGTAGAGGGAAATTTAGAGCACTAAATGCCAACAAGAGAAAACAGGAAAGATCTAAAATTGACACCCTAATATCACAATTAAAAGAACTAGAGAAGTAAGAGCAAACACATTCAAAAACTAGCAGAAGGCAAGAAATAACTAAGATCAGAGCAGAACTGAAGGAGGTAGAGACACAAAAAACCCTTCAAAACATCAATGAATCCAGGAGCTGGTTTTTTGAAAAGATCCACAAAATTGATAGAATACTAGCAAGACCAATAAAGCAGAAAAGAGAGAAGAATCAAATAGATGCAATAAAAAATGATAAAGGGGATATCACCACCAATCCCTAACTACCATCAGAGAATACTATAAACATCTCTACGCAAATAAACTGGAAAACCTAGAAGAAATGGATACATTCCTGGGCACATACACCTTCCTAAGACTAAACCAGGAAGAAGTTGAATCACTGAATAGACCAGTAATAGGCTCTGAAATTGAGGCAATAATTAACAGCCTACCAACCAAAAAAAGTCCAGAACCAGACAGATTCACAGCCGAATTCTACCAGAGGTACAATGAGGAGCTGGTACCATTCCCTCTGAAACTACTCCCATAAATAGAAAAAGAGGGAATCCTCCCTAACTCATCTTATGAGGCCAGCATCATCCTGATACCAAAGCCTGGCAGAGACACAATAAAAAAAAAGAAAACTTTAGACCAATATCCCTGATGAACATCAATGCAAAAATCCTCAATAAAATACTGACAAACTGAATCCAGCAGCACATTTAAAAGCTTATCCACCACAATCAAGTTGGCCTCATTCCTGGGATGCAAGGCTGGTTCAACATATGCAAATCACTAAACGTAATCCATCATATAAACAGAACCAAAGACAAAAACCACATGATTATCTCAATAGATGTAGAAAAGGCCTTCAACAAAATTCAACAGCACTTCATGCCAAAAAACTCTCAATAAACTAGGTGTTGATGGAACATATCTCAAAATCATATATGACATACCCACAGTCAATATCATATTGAATGGGAAAAAACTGGAAGCATTCCCTTTGAAAATTGACACAAGACAGGGATGCCCTCTCTCACCACTCCTGTTCAACATAGTGTTGGAAGTTCTGGCCAGGGCAATCAGGCAGGAGAAAGAAATAAAGGATATTCAATTAGGAAAGGAGGAAGTCAAATTGTCCCTGTTGGCAGATGACATGATTGTATATTTAGAAAACCCCATCATCTCAGTCCAAAACCTCCTGAAGTTTATAAGCAACTTCAGCAAAGTCTCAGGACACAAAATTAATGTGCAAAAATCACAAGCATTCCTATACACCAATAACAAACAGAGAGCCAAATATGAGTGAACTCCCATTCATAATTGCTTCAAAGAGAATAAAATACCTAGGAATCCAACTTACAAGGGATGTGAAGGACCTCTTCAAGGAGAACTACAAACCACTTCTCAGTGAAATAAAAGAGGACACAAACAAATGGAAGAGCATTCCATGCTCAAGGGTTGGCAGAATCAATATCGTGAAAATGGCCACACTGCCCAAGGTAATTTATAGATTCAATGCCATCCCCATCAAGCTACCAAGGACTTTTTTCACAGAATTGGAAAAAAACTACTTTAAAGTTCATATGGAACCAAAAAAGAGCCCACATAGCCAAGACAATCCTAAGCAAAAAGAACAAAGCTGGAGGCATCACCCTACCTGACTTCAAACTATACTACAAGGCTACAGTAACCAAAACAGCATGGTACTGGTACCAAAACAGAGATATAGACCAATGGAACAGAATAGAGCCCTAGTAAATTATACCACACATCTACAACCATCTGATCTTTGACAAACCTGACAAAAACAAGAAATGGGGAAAGGATTCCCTATGTAATAAATGGTGCTGGGAAAATTGGTTAGCCATATGTAGAAAGATGAAACTGGATCCCTTCCTTACACCTTATACAAAAATTAATTCAAGATGGATTAAAGGTTTAAATGTTAGACCTAAAACCATAAAAATCCTAGAAGAAAACGTAGGCAATACCATTCAGGGCATAGGCATGGGCAAAGACTTCATGACTAAAACACCAAAAGCAATGGCAATAAAAGCCAAAAGAGACAAATGGGATCTAATTAAACTAAAGAGCTTCTGCACAGCCAAACAAACTACCATCAGAGTGAACAGGCAACCTATAGAATAAAATTTTTGCAATCTACTCATCTGACAGAGTGCTAATATCCAGAATCTACAAAGAACTTAAACAAATTTACAAGAAAAAAATCAAACAACCCCATCAAAAATAGGCAAAGGATATGAACAGACAACTCTCAAAAGAAGACATTTATGCAGTCAACAGACACATGATAAAATGCTCATCATCACTGGACATCAGAGAAATGCAAATCAAAACCACAATGAGATACCATCTCACACCAAGCAGAATGGCGATCATTAAAAAGTCAGGAAAGAAACAGGTGCTGGAGAGGATGTGGAGAAATAGGAACACTTTTATACTGTTGGTGGGACTGTAAACTAGTTCAACCATTGTGAAAGACAGTGTGGCGATTCCTCAAGGATCTAGAACTAGAAATACCATTTGACCCAGCCATCCCATTACTGGGTATATACCCAAAGGATTATAAATCATGCTGCTATAAAGACACATGTACACGTATGTTTATTGCGGCACTATTCACAATAGCAAAGACTTGGAATCAACCCAAATGTCCATCAGTGACAGACTGGATTAAGAAAATGTGGCACATACACACCATGGAATACTATGCAGCCATAAAAAAGGATGAGTTATTGTCCTTTGTAGGGACATAGATGAAGGTAGAAACCATCATTCTGAGCAAACTATTGCAAGGACAGAAAACCAAACACTGCATGTTCTCACTCATAGGTGGGATTTGAACAATGAAAACACTTGAACACAGGGTGGGAAACATCACACACTGGGTCCTGTCATAGGGTTGAGGAGGGGGTGGGATAGCATTAGGAGATATACCTAATGTAAATGACAAGTTAATGGGTGCAGCATACTAACATGGCACATGTATACATATGTAACAAACCTGCATGTTGTGCACATGTGCCCTATTACTTAAAGTATAATAATAATTTTAAAAATGCAGGAGCAGGAGTGAGCAGGTGTGGTCAAGAACAGCAAAGTGGCCAGTGTGACCATAACTGAGTAGAAAGAGCAAATAGAAGATGCAGTCTGCGAGGGAGTGAGAGGCCAGACCCTGCACAACCTGGTATAGTATTACACTAATTAGACTTTTACTCTGTGTGGGGTAAAGAACTCATCACCAAGAATCTTAAGTGAAGAGATGACATAAACTGATCTGTTTTAACAAATCACTCGTATGAAGGATGGAAACAGAAAGACCAGGTGAGGGACTAATAATCCAAGCAAGAGATGAGAGTAACTCAGTCTAGAATAGTAGCATAGAAGTAGAAAGCAGAGATTGGATTTTTGATAAATTTTGAAATTAGAGCTAAGAAGATTTGTTGATACACTGGGTCTAAGAGAGAGAAATAAATCAATAATGACTCAAAAGATTTTTACCTGAACAACAAAAATGATGGAGCTGCCAATGACTAAAATGGAAAATACAGTTTGGGAGATAGATTGGGGGAATAATCAGGAGGATCAACCTAGAATTACAGATTCAATAAAACAAGACTAAACTTCAAGTCAATAGATGTATCATGGCTAATACAGACATGATTACTCAGAAAGCTGTTGAGTCCTATGGTGTGCTTGGGGTTAAGATGGCTGCTCCACAAGAAACTGACTTGCCTCAAATTCCAATGCCAATTTAATTTAGCCATAGGCATGTTGTCAAAAAGATAGATTATTACATGATACAGAAAATGAATAATACTCTTAGTTTTATAAGCTATCTTGTGCAGCTTCTTTAAATCTATTTAAAATAGAAAGCTGATACTGTTTCAGTTTACTTGCATGACCAAAAGTGATGTGCAATAGATATCTTGAATATTTAAGTATCCACAAAGGATAAATGTTCAAGTCAGCTTAAAAATGCTAGAATGATTTTCTTAGTTTCCATAGAGGAAAATATAATCTTCAGTCTCTAAATACTAACCGAGATTTTGGATTGTGGCCTTGTATATGTAAATTTCCCTGCTTTCAGTATCAGATCTATATAAAGAGATCCTAAAAAACTGTATCCTATTAACTATCTTAAACATGCACGATTGTTGAGCTACATAATATTTGAACTATTTGTAATCATTTGTTTCACTATAGAACTGAAAAAAAGGTCACAAATGGGAATACTAAATTACCAGTAGAATTATTTGTATATAAACAATTTAAATAAGACTCCTTCATCCAAACCAAATATATTTTTCTTTTTAGCAGATATCGTGATTTTTTGGCCACACAAAAGAAGATGAGAGGATAGACTTTAACAGAAATGGAACACAAAGCACAAGTTAATACAAATGTACAAGTATTTCCTAGTGCAAGGTATACCCTTTTTTAGCATGTTCTTCATGCTCTGTAATCACAATATTTACTAAATACTATAGTAATTATTGGAAAAAAAAAAAGACTTTTCTGCATCTACTCCCCAACTCATGCTATGAGGTCAGAGTCATCTTGATACCAGAACCTGGCAGAGATGCAACAAAAAAAGAAAACTTCAGGTCAATATCCTCAATGAACATCAATGCAAAAATGCTCAACCAAATACTGGCAAACAAAACCTAGCAGCACATCATTAAGCTTATCCACCATGATCAACCGTGATCAAGTAGGCTTTGTCCCTGGGGTGTAAGACTGGTTCAACATACACAAAATTAATAAATGTGATTCATAACATAAACAGAACTAAAGACAAAAATCACATGATTTCTCAATAGATGCAGATTGTTAAGTTTATGTGATTGACTTTAGAGTATGTGCCATGTGGCAATGTTTTGGGGTGGAGAATTCCATAAATGTGTATCAGTTCCATTTGTCTATCAGTTCTAAGTGCTGAGTTCAGGTCCTGAATATCTTCATTAATTTTCTGTCTTGATGATCTGTCTAATATTGTCAGTAAGGTGTTAAAGTCATCCATTATTGTTATTATTATTGTTTGGGAATCTCTAAGAACTTACTTTTATGAATCTGGGTGCTCCTGTGTTGGGTATATACATAGTTAGGACAGTTAGATTTTCTTGTTGAATTGAACCTTTCATTATTATATAGTGCTTTTGTTTGTCTCTCTTCATCTTTGTTAGTTTAAAATCTATTGTGTCAGAAACTAGAATTGCAACATCTGCATTATTCTATTTTTCACTTGCTTGGTAGATTTTCCTTCATTCCTTTATTTTGAGCCTAGGCATGTCACTGCATGTGAGATGGATCTCTTGAAGACAGCATACAAAATGGGTCTGGGTTCTTTATCTAGCTTGCTACACTGTGTCTTTTAATTAGATCATA
Source organism: Piliocolobus tephrosceles (assembly GCF_002776525.5). NCBI lineage: Eukaryota > Metazoa > Chordata > Mammalia > Primates > Cercopithecidae > Piliocolobus > Piliocolobus tephrosceles. The sequence goes on along the minus strand of NC_045436.1, from coordinate 45,077,181 downwards.
TAGTCCTTTTTCATTCAAAGTCAGTATTGATATATGTGGATTTGATCCTGTCATCATGATGTTAGCTATTTTGCAGATTTGATTATACGATTGTTGTGTTGCATTGTATCACTGGTCTGTGTACTTCAGTGTTTTTGTGCAGTGGCTTGTAATGGTCTTTTCTTTCCATATTTAGTGCCTCCTTCAGGAGCTCTTGTAAAGCAAGTCTGGTGGTAATGAATTTCCTCAGTATTTGCTTGTTTGAAAAGAATCTTATTTCTTCTTTGCCTATGAAACTTAGTTTGGCCAGATATGAAATTCTGGGTTGGAATTTCTTTTAAGAATATTTTTTTCTTTTAAGAATATTCTTTTAAGAATAAGAATATTTAAGAATATTCAACATTCCTAAAGAAAAGAATTTTAAACCCAGAATTTCATATCCAGCCAAACTAAGTTTCATAAGTGAAGGAGAAATAAAATCCTTTACAGATAAGCAAAAGCTTAGAGATTTTGTCACCACCAGGCCTGCATTACAAGAGACCCTGAAGGAAGCACTAAACATGGAAAGGAACAACCACTACCAGCCATTGCAAAAACATGCCAAAATGTAAAGTCCATCGAGGCTAGGAAGAAACTGCATCAACTAACGAGCAAAATAACCAGTTAATGTCATAATGGCAGGATCAAGTTCACACATAACAATATTAATCTTAAATGTAAATGGGCTAAATGCTCCAATTAAAAGACACAGACTGGCAAACTGGATAAAGAGTCAAGACCCATCAGTTTCCTGTATTCAGGAGACCAATCTCACATGCAGAGACATATATAGGCTCAAAATAAAGGGATGGAGGAAGATCTACCAAGCAAATGGAGAACAAAAAAAAGCAGAGGTTGCAATCCTAGTCTCTGATAAAACAGACTTTAAACCATCAAAGATCAAAAGAGACAAAGAAGGCCATTCCATAATGGTAAAGGGATCAATTCAACAGGAAGAGCTAACAATCCTAAATATATATGCACCCAATACAGGAGCACCCAGATTCATAAAGCAAGTCCTTAGAGACTTACAAAGAGACTTAGACTCCCATACAATAATAATGGGAGACTTCAACACCCCACTGTCAACATTAGACAGATCAACGAGACAGAAAGTTAACAAGGATATCCAAGAATTGAACTCATCTCTGCAGCAAGCAGACCTAACAGACATCTACAGAACTCTCCACCCCAAATCAACAGAATATACATTCTTCTCAGCACCACACACACTTATTCCAAAATTGACCACATAATTGGAAGTAAAGCACTCCTCAGCAAATGTAAAAGAACAGAAATTATAACAAACTGTCTCTCAGATCACAGTGCAATCAAACTAGAACTCAGGACTAAGAAACTCAATCAAAATCGCTCAACTATATGGAAACTGAATAACCTGCTCCTGAATGACTACTGGATACATAACGAAATGAAGGCAGAAATAAAGATGTTCTTTGAAACCAATGAGAACAAAGATACAGCATACCAGAATCTCTGGGACACATTTAAAGCAGTGTGTAGAGGGAAATTTAGAGCACTAAATGCCCACAAGAGAAAGCTGGAAAGATCTAAAATTGACACTCTAACATCACAATTAAAAGAACTAGAGAAGCAAGAGCAACCACATTCAAAAGCTAGCAGAAGAAAAGAAATAACTAAGATCAGAGCAGAACTGAAGGAGATAGAGACAAAAAAATACCCTTCAAAAAATCAATGAATCCAGGAGTTGGTTTTTTGCAAAGATCGACAAAATTGACAGACCGCTAGCAAGGCTAATAAGAAAACAGAGAGGAATCAAATAGACGCAATAAAAAATGATAAAGGGGATATCACCACCGACCCCACAGAAATACAAACTACCATCAGAGAATACTATAAACACCTCTACGCAAATCAACTAGAAAATCTAGAAGAAATGGATAATTTCCTGGACACGTACACTCTTCCAAGACTAAACCAGGAAGAAGTTGAATCCCTGAATAGACCAATAGCAGCCTCTGAAATTGAGGTAACAATTAATAGCCTGCCCACCAAAAAAAGCCCAGGACCAGATGGATTCACAGCTGAATTCTACCAGAGGTACAAGGAGGAGCTGGTACCATTCCTTCTGAAACTATTCCAATCAATAGAAAAAGAGGGAATCCTCCCTAACTCATTTTATGAGGCCAACATCATCCTGATGCCAAAGCCTGGCAGAGACACAACAAAAAAACAGAATTTTAGACCAATCTCCCTGATGAACATCGATGCAAAAATCCTCAATAAAATACTGGCAAACTGGATCCAGCAGCACATCAAAAGCTTATCCACCATGATCAAGTGGGCTTCATCCCTGGGATGCAAGGCTGGTTCAACATTTGCAAATCAATAAACGTAATCCAGCATATAAACAGAACCAAAGACAAAAACCACATAATTATCTCAATAGATGCAGAAAAGGCTTTTGACAAAATTCAACAGCCCTTCGTGCTAAAAACACTCAATAAATTTGGTATTGATGGAACATATCTCAAAATAATAAGAGCTATTTATGACAAACCCACAGCCAATATCATACTGAATGGGCAAAAACTGGAAAAATTCCCTTTGAAAACTGGCACAAGACAGGGATGCCCTCTCTCAACACTCCTATTCAACATAGTGTTGGAAGTTCTGGCCAGGGCAATCAGGCAAGAGAAAGAAATCAAGGGTATTCAGTTAGGAAAAGAAGAAGTCAAATTGTCCCTGTTTGCAGATGACATGATTGTGTATTTAGAAAACCCCATTGTCTCAGCCCAAAATCTCCTTAAGCTGATAAGCAACTTCAGCAAAGTCTCAGGATACAAACTTAATGTGCAAAAATCACAAGCATTCTTATACACCAGTCACAGACAGACAGAAAGCCAAATCATGAATGAACTTCCATTCATAATTGCTTCAAAGAGAATAAAAGACCTAGGAATCCAACTTACAAGGGATGTAAAGGACCTCTTCAAGGAGAACTACAAACCACTTCTCAGTGAAATAAAAGAGGACACAAACAAATGGAAGAGCATACAATGCTCATGGATAGGAAGAATCAATATCGTGAAAATGGCCATACTGCCCAAGGTAATTTATAGATTCAATGCCATCCCCATCAAGCTACCAATGAGTTTCTTCACAGAATTGGAAAAAACTGCTTTAAAGTTCATATGGAACCAAAAAAGAGCCCTCATTGCCGAGACAATCCTAAGTCAAAAGAACAAAGCTGGAAGCATCACGCTACCTGACTTCAAACTATACTACAAGGCTATGGTAACCAAAACAGCATGGTACTGGTACCAAAACAGAGATATAGACCAATGGAACAGAACAGAGTCCTCAGAAATAATACCACACATCTACAGCCATCTGATCTTTGACAAACCTGAGAAAAACAAGAAATGGGGAAAGGATTCCCTATTTAATAAATGGTGCTGGGAAAATTAGCTAGCCATAAGTAGTAAGCTGAAACTGGATCCTTTCCTTACTCCTTATATGAAAATTAATTCAAGATGGATTAGAGACTTAAATGTTAGACCTAATACCATAAAAACCCTAGAAGAAAACCTAGGTAATACAATTCAGGACATAGGCATGGGCAAGGACTTCATGTCTAAAACACCAAAAGCAACGGCAACAAAAGCCAAAATTGACAAATGGGATCTAATTAAACTAAAGAGCTTCTGCACAGCAGAATCAGGGACACCCATGATTCATAGATTTAATCTCTTTGCATAACTCCATGTTTCTGAGAGGTTTTGTTCATTTCTTCTCTTTTTTTTAATATTCTTATCTGACTGTCTTGTTTCAGAAAGCCAGTCTTCAGGCTCTAAGATTCTTTCTTCTGCTTGGTCTATTCTGCTATTAATTCTTGTAATTGCATGAAGAAATTTTTGTAGTGCATTTTTCAGCTCTATCAGGCCAGTTATATTCTTTTCTGTACTGGTTATTTTGCCTGTCACCTCCTACACTGTTTTAACATAATTCTTAGCTTCCTTGAATTGGGTTTCAATGTACTCCTGTTATTCAGTGATCTTCATTCCTATCCATATTCTATCTGGATAGAATCCATATCCAGAATTCTATTTCTGTCACTTCATCCATCTCTACTCACTTCAGAGACCTTGCTCGAGAAGTGATGCAGTCATTTGGAGGAAATAAGGCACTCTGGCTTTTTGAGTTGTCAGAGTTCTTGTGCTCATTCTTACTTATCTTTATGGATTTGTGTTCTTTCAATCTTTGAGGTTACTGATCTCTGGATGGATTTTTTTTTATTTCATCCTATTTGGTGACCTTGAGGGTTTGACTGTGGTCTAAGGTGGATTCTGCCAATTGTATTTGTTTCTGGAAGATGTTAGGAGGCCAACGCTCAGCTCCCAACTTCTGAACTGTGTGCTCTAACTCTGGAAGACTTGTCTTGGTTCCTGACTTTGTTCTCTGGGCTTCTCATGTTTGGAACCCACTGCACTCAGGGGAAAGGAGGACAGGGAGTGAGTTGTGGCAGCTGTGGCAAAGTGCTAATGAATACCAAGTTGCCTGCCTCCCTGCGGGCATTCCGCACATGGCAGAGACAATCCAGCTGGGAGTGGGGAGTCCATGGGGGCCCCTGCTAGAGAGACTGTGCAGTCACACTGGAGGTGGTATTGGTTCAGGGGCGAGGTGCTGGTGGGTGTGGGTCTGGGTGCCTTCTCTGTACCCTGCAAGCAGGAATAATCACTCATATTGAGGGAGGATCAACCATTCTCTACACTCACTAAGTTAGCACAATGGCAGAGTACTGGCATGGGTGAGGCTTGTTGACTCTGTGCTTGCCAAGGCCTTGTCTGCAATGTCAGTCAGCAGGGGGAATGACCGCAATGGCAGTCAGCAAGCAGTCAGCAGGGGGAGCAGACTGCACTCCCACACACTGATGGGGCAAGGAAAGCAAAACCTGTCCACGCAGACATGCACCAGCAAAGTAATGTGAGGAGTTGCCATGGGCTCCATGCAAAGCTACAGTATGGGGAGAGACTAGATGAGCTGGTGTGTGGTCATAGGGACCACCTTGCTGGAGCTCTCCACTGTTCAGGCATGGTCTGCCAATGCAGAAGCTATGATATGGGGCCCCAAGGCACCCGAGTACCCTGCAAGCAGGCAATGTCCAGTTGGGGCCCTGGGAGAGGCCAGTCAACCAAGGGGCACTCAGGTTGGACCAGCCCTGTCTGATGGGCAAGACCGCCCTTCAGAAATTAGGTTGAACGGTTTGCCTAAGGCTAAAGTCTCCTACAGGAGCAAGTTGAGCCTAAAGGGGATAGCTGTCCCTGGCCATGCTCCACTACAGAATCCCCTGTATCAAACCCTCTGGGCTGCATGTCAGCTAGCTTACCACTCCTACTATTTCTCTAAGCAGCTTTTCCTGCCAATTTGAGCATCTGTGGTCATCAAAAGGCCTTCTACTGGTGTTCCAGAGACTTACGGTGAGAGTGAGTTGCTCCTTGCCAGTTCAACTCACCCATTTTCCTGGAGCTGTTGTGATCCAAAAATTAGTCCCCAGTATTTAGTAGACCTGCACAGGGTTCCTAACTTTCTCCTTCTTCAGCCCAGCTTCTACATCTCCCTCTACCCATTCTCAGTGCCTTCCTTCTCTCTTATCTTATTTAAAAGAGAATTGCATAAAGAAGTGATTTTAAATCTACGTTCATATGCATGCAGTGTATAAAGATGTATTTTGTATGAAAATAGCACAAAAAGGGAAGAGAAAACAATTATATGGAAGTACATTTTTGTATATTATTGAAATTAAATTGGTATTAATCTGAACTAGATTGTTAAAATTTAAGATGTTAGTAGTAATCCCCAGGGAAGCCACTAGGAATGTGACTGAACAATATATATTAAGAGAAATTATAACAAAATTTACTGGTACACTAAATGTATTAGTCCATTTTCATGCTGCTGATAAAGACATACCTGAGACTAGGAAGCAAAAGAGGTTTAATTGGACTTAGAGTTCCACATGGCTGGGAAGCCTCAGAATCATGGTGGGAGGTGAAAGGCACTTCTTACATGCTGGTGGCAAGAGATACTGAGGAATAAGCAAAAGTGGAAACCCCTGATAAACCCATCAGATCTTGTGAGATGTATTCACTATCACAAGAATAGCATGGGAAAGACCAGCCCCCACAATTCAATTACCACTCCTTTGGTCCCTCCCACAACACATGGGAATTCTGGGAGATAAAATTCAAGTTGATATTTGGGTGGGGACACAGCCAAACCATATCACTAAATAAATGTTTATTTGACATGAAAGAAACCAGGAATGAAAGAAGAGAGGGAAAAAAAAAAGACATGACATATTAAAAATTTAACAAGATGTCAGACATAAGTTCTACCTTACTAGTGATTACATTAAATGTAAATGAATTGAACACTCTAACTAAAATACAGAAATTGGAAGAATAACTTCTTTAAAAAAAATTCCAAGTATATGTTACCTATAAGAGACAGAAAATTTAGGTCAAACTAGGTTGAAAGTAAAAGGATGAAAAATGAGATATATTCAAACAGTAACCAAAAGATAGCTAAAATGACTATACTGAAAAAATAGACTCAAGACAAAGTTCTTACTAGAGACAAAGAGAAATGTTTTATGAAAACAAAACGGTCAATCCATCAGGAAGATATAACAAGTACAAACATTTATGCACCTAACAACAGAGCACCAAAATACACGAAGCAACAACTGACAGAATTAAAGGGAGAAATAGACAATTTAACAATAATCATTGGGGACTCAAATATTGCACCCTCAATAATAGATAGAACAACTAAACTAAAGATCAACAATAAAAACAAAGACTTAAACAACACTGTAAGTGAACTATATCTAACAAAGATCTATAGAAGAGAGGGCCCCAATTACTGTGGACTGGTACCAGTCCATGGCCTGTTAGGAAACAAACCACACAGCAACAGGTGACTGGTGGTCAAGCAAGTAAAGCTGAGCTCTGTCTCCTGTCAAATCAATGGAGGCATTAGATTCTCATAGGAGCACAAACTCTCTATTGTGAACTGTGCATGTGAGTGATCTAGGTTTCATGCTTTTTATGAGACTCTAATGCCTCAGAAACCATTCCCTCTCTGTCTGTGGAAAAATTGTCATCCACAAAATTGGTCCCTGGTGTCGAAAAGGGACTTCTGTTATAGAACTTTCCGCCCATCTCAGCAGAATGTGTATATTATTCTCAAGTGTACATGAAACATTCTCCAGGTTAGATCATATGTTAGGACATAGAACAAGTCTCAGTAAATTTAAAAGAACTAAACTCATACAAAGAATGATCTCCAACCACAACGTTGAGAATGAAATTAGAAGTTAATAACAAAAGAAGATTTCATGAACTGACTAATATGTAAAAATTAAGCAATGTGTTTCTTTAAGAACCAATGTTTCAAAGAATAAATCACAAGAAAATGTTTTAAAATGCTTTGAGATGAATAAAACTAAAATACAATACACCAAAAATTATGGGTGCAGCTAAAGCAGTTCATAGAAAAAAATTATGCTTTAAATGCCTAGAGACAAGAAAGATATCAAATCAATACCCTAAGTGATAGGGTTTGGATCTGTGTCCTCACCCAAATCTCATGTTGAATTATAATCCCCGATGTTGGAGGCAGGGCATAGTGAGAGGTGATTAGTTCATAAGGGTGAATGCTTTATGAATGGTTTCGCACCATCCCTTGGTGGTGTTCTTGTGATAGAGTTCTCAGGAGATCTGATTGTTTAAAAGTGTGTAGCACCTCCTCACTCTCCCTCATGCTCCTCCTCCCACCATGTCAGATGCCTGCTCCCCCTTTGCATTCTGCTATACTTGGAAGCTTCCTGAAGCCTCGCCAGAAGCAGATGGTACTATGCTTCCTGTACAGCCTGCAGAACCATGAGCCAATTAAACTGCTTTTCTCTATAAATTACCCAGTCTCAGGTATTTTTTATAGCAATGTGAGGATGGACTAAAACAGAAAATTGGTGCTGAGGAGAGGGGCATTGCTGTAAAGATACCTGAAAAATGTGGAGGCAGCTTTGAAACTGAGTAACAAGCCGAAGTTTGAAGAGTTTGGAGGTCTCAAAAGACAACAGGAAAACGAGGGAATGTTTGGAACTTTCTAGAGACTGATTGAATGTTTGTGACCAAAATGCTGATAGTGATACAAATAGTGAAGGCCAAGCTGATGAGGTCTCAAATAGAAATGAGGAACTTATTGAGAACTGGAGCAAAGGTCATTTTTGTTATGTCTTAGCAAAGAACTTAGCTGTATTGTGCTCCTGTCCCATGGGTCTGTGGAATTTTGAACTTGAGAGTGATAATTAAAGATATCTGAAAGAGAAATTTCTAAGCAGCAAAGTGTTCAAGATGTGGCATGCCTGCTTCTAACAACCTATGCTCATATATGTGAACAAAAAAATGTTTGAGCTTATATTTAAAGGGGAAGGAGAGACTAAAAGTTTGGATAATATGCAGCTTGGCAATGTGGTAAAAAAGAAAAGCTTATTTTCCAGGAAGGAATTCAACCAAGCTGCAGAAATTTGCAAAAGTAAAAGGAGCCAAATGCTAATAGCCAATATAATAGGGAAAGGCCTGGAGGCATTTCAAAAACCTCTGTGGAAGTCCCTACCATCACAGGCTCAGAGGTTTAGGAGAACTGAATGGTTTTGTGGGCCAGGACCAGGGCTTCACTACCCTGTGCAGCCTCAGAACATTATTTCCTGCATCCCAGGCACTCCAGCTCCAGCTGTGGCGCCAAAAGGGCTCAGGTACAGCTTAGGCTGCTGCTTCAGAGGGGGGAAGCTGTGAGCCTTGGTGGCTTCCATGTGGTGTTAAGCCTGCAGGTGCACAGAATGCAACAATTGAGGCTTAAAAGCTTTTGCCTTAATTTCAGATGATGTATGGAAAAGCCTAGGTATCCAGGCAGAATTCTTCTGCAGGGGTGGAACCCTCACAGACATTCTCTACCAGGGCAGTGAAAAGGGGAAATATGCGGTTGCAGCTCCCACACAGAGTCCCCACTGTGGTACTGCCTGGTGGAGCTGTGAGAAGAGGGCCACCATCTTCCAGGCCCCAGAATGGTAGATTCACCAGCAGATTGCACCCTCAGCTTAGAAAACCTGCAAGCACTCAACAACCTATGACAGCAGCCTCCAAAACTGAACTCTGCAAAGCCACAACAGTGGAGCTACCCAAGGCCTTGGGAGCCCACCTCTTGCATCAGTTTGCCCTAGATGTAGGACATGGAGTTTAAGTAAATTATATTGGAGCTTGAAGGTTTAATAAATGCTCTGCTGGGTTTTGAACTTGCATGGGACCTGTAGCCCCTTTCTTTCTGCCAATTTTTCCCTTTGGAAACAGGAGTATTTATCCAATGCCTATATCGCCATTATATCTTGGAAGTAAGTTACTTGTTTCTTATTTTACAGGCTCACAGATGGAAGAGTCTTGCCTAATCTAAAATGATACTTTGGACTTTTGAGTTAATGTGAAAATGAGTGATGACTTTGGGAATTATTGGAGACATGATTGTATCTTGAAATATGATAAGAACATGAGATTTGGGAGGGCACAAGGGTGGAATGATACGGCTTGTATCTGTCCACTGAAATCTTATGTCAAATTGTAATCTCCAGTGTTGGAGATGGAGCCTGGTGGGAGGTGACTGGATCATGGGGGTAGATCCCTGATGAATGGCTTAGCATCATCCCCTTGGTGATATTCTTGTGATACAGTTCTAGGGAGATCCAGCTGTTTAAAGGAGTACAGCACCTCTCCCCTCTCTCTCTTGCTTCTGCTCCAGCCATGTAAGGTCCCTGCTCCTGCTTTATCTTCTACCATGATTGGAAGCTTCCTGAGTCCTCCCCAGAAGATGCTGCTATGCTTCCTATATAGCCTACAGAACTGTGAGCCAATTAAACCTCTTTTAATTATGAATTATCCAATCTCAGATATTTTTATAGCAATATAAGAATGAAATAATACACTAACCTTCCACCTTAAGCAACTCAAAAAAGAGTAAACTAAACACAAAGAAAACAGAAAGATAGAAGTAATAAAGATTAAGAGTCTAAATAAGTAAAAAAGATGAAAACAGTAAAAAAAAAAATTGGCTAAACCAAGGTTAGTTCTTTTAAGTGATTTAAACAATTAATGAAGGTTTAGCTACACTGACCAAGAAAAAACAAGAGAGGACTCAGACAAATTACTAAATTACTAAAATGAGGGACTGGACATTACCACTTACCTTATAGAAATGAAAAGGATTATAAGGAAATTGTATATATATATAAATTATATGTATTATACATATTAAACTATATATATTATATATTTATATATATATACTTTATATATATAGTTTAAGGAAGCTAAAGATAGAATCCCAATCCCTAGGATTTCTGCTGAAAAATCTGCTGTTAATCTAATTTTTTTTTTTTTTTAAATGGGTTACTTGATGCTTTTGTCTCACAGCTCTTAAAATTATTTCCTTCATCTTGACTTTAGATAACCTGGTGACTATATGCCTAGGTGATAATCTTTCTGTGATGAATTTCATGGGTGTTCTTTGAGCTTCTTGTATTTGAATTTCTAGATTTCCAACAAGACCAGGGAAGGTTTTCTTGATTGTTTCCTCAAATACGTTTTCCAAACTTTTAGATTTCTCTTCTTCCTCAGGAACACCAATTGTTCTTATGTTTGGTCACTTAACATAAGCCAAATTTCTTGGAGGCTTTATTCATTTTTTAAATTCTTTTTTCTTCGTCTTTTTCAGATTGGGTTAATTTGAAAGCCTTGTCTTTGAGTTCTGAAGTTCTTTCTTCTACTTGTTTTATTCCATTGTTAAAACTTTCAATGTATTTTGCATTTCTCTAAATGTGTCTTTCATTTCCAGAGTTTTGATTGTCTTTTCTCTATGATATCTATTTCTCTGGATACTTTTTCATCCACATCCATTTTTTAAATTTCTTTAAGTTGGTTTTTACCTTTCCCTGGTACCTCTTTGAGTAGCTTAAAAATCAACCTTCTGAATTCTGTATCTGACAGTTCAGAAACTTCTCCTTGGTTTGGATTTATTCTTTGGTTTGGATCACAAAGATCCGAAGTGTGATCTTTGGGGGTGCTATAAATCTTGTTCTTGCATATTGCCAGAATTACATTTCTGTTTCCTTCCCATTAGACTTTCAGTGAAAAGATATGGAACTCAAGGGCTGCTCTTCAGATTATTTTGTCTCATGGGGTGATCCCTTGAGGTGGTGCTCCCCTCCTTTTCCTAGGGATGGGGCTTCCTGAAAGCCACACTGCAGTGATTGTTATTGCTCTTTTGGGTCTAGTTACCAAGCAGGGATACCAGGTTCTGGGCTGGCATTGGGGAATGTCTGCAAAGAATCCTGTGATGTGATCCATCTTAAAGTCTCTCAGCCATAGACCAGCACTTGCTCCAGTGGAGGTGACAGGAGTAAAGTGGGATCTGTGGGAATCCTTGATTATAGTTTTGTTTAGTGTGCTGGTTTCCTTGAATGTTTGTTATGCTATTAGTGAAGTTGTCACATGGACAGACTCAAGACCTCTGGTTAGCCAGGGTTTTACAGGTAGTGGAATTAGCTATTGTTTTCTCCTTTGGATCATGGTTGTTCTGTTCTGAGTTGCTGTAATGACTTCAGTTGATTGGTCTCCAGCCAGGAGGTGGTGTTTTCAAGAGAGCACAAGCTGTGGTAGTAGGAGGGAGATACAAGTTTGCTCTAAATTGGCTAGGATAAGTACTCACATTTCTCAGGCAATGGGCAGACCCATAGAGCTCCCAAGAGTTTGTCATTTGTCTTCAGCTACCAGGCAGATAGAGAAAAAACATCCAGTTGGGGCAGGGATAGGCGGGTCTTAGCTCAGACCATCCTTGGGCAGGGTTTGCTGTGGTCACTGTGGGGGCTGGGAAATGGTTCTCAAGCCAATGGAATTATATCCCGAGGTGGATTATGGCTGCCTTTGTTGCATTATATAGGTCACCAGGGAAGTAGGGGAAAGCCAGCAGTGACAGGCCTCAGCCAGCTCCCATGCAGCCAGCAAGGCCAGTCTCACTCCTGCTATGCCCCACCAACAGCACTGAGTTTATATCCAGGCAGCTGGTGAGCAAGGCTGAGATCTTGCACCAGGCTACAAGCCTCCCCACTGAGAAAACAGCACAACCCACCTGCCCATGCTGTGGGCTGTGGCTTCTGTGTTGGTATCTGTACTTCCCATTCACCCCCCACCCCCCAGATTCTGCTCAGGAAAATTTGTGTTCAGTCAAAATTATTACAAAGTTTAGCTATAGCTTTCTTAATCCTAGGGCCCCACCCCAATTCTGCTGGCTGCTTTCCCCATGGACCCTGTGAGATAAAGCCAGGAATGGCTTCCCTGGACTCAAGCTGGGAACTGAGAGTGCCTACAGGGCTTTTTTCTACTTTTTCTACTTTTATATTTCTCTCAGTTCTCTAAATTCATTTCAGCTCTAGGTAGGGTTAAATCCTTCTCCAATAATCTGGATTTTCAGGCTCCCCAATGGGGATGTGTGTTTGAAGTCAGGCTCTTCCCTCCTTACACTTTAAGAACTCAGTTTTTCAGCTGTCTCATGGAGTCTGTAGTGGCAAGCCACTTCTTTCAAAGGGTCTGTGAATTCTTTCAGTTTTCCTACTATGTTCCTGCAGTGGTTCTTGGGGCAAAAGTTCACAGTGTGAGTCTCTACATGCTCTTCTGTCTGTCCAAGTGGGAGCTGCACATTAATCCTGTCTCCTTGATACCATTTTTTTGAGATGAAAAATTATGTGCCAACAAATTAGATGACCTAGATGAAATGGACAAATTTCTAGAAAAACACAAATTAACAAAACTGACTCAAGAGAGAATATAAATCTGAATAGACCTATAATAAGTAAAGATATTTAATTAGTAATCACAAACTTTGCACAAAATAATGCACAGAGATGACTCCAGTGACAAATTATACCAAAATGTTTAAAGAACATTACTCCCTCATAAACTCTCTCAAAATATAGAAGAGGATGGAACACTGTCTAATTTATACTATGAAACTGATATTACTCTAATACCAAAACCACACAAAGATATCACAAGAAAACTATGGACTAATATATTTTATGACATAGAGTCAAAAATCCTCTGGAAAATACTAGTAAATTGAGTCTAGCAATATATAACAAGGATTATTCACCAAGATCAAGTGAGATTTATTCCAGAAATGCAAACTTGGTTCAACATACAAAAATTAATCAATGAGATATATACCATATTAATAGGATAAAAGACAAAAACGACATGATCATTTCAATTGGCACTATGATGGCTAATTTCATATGTCAGCTGGAACGGACTATGAAGTATCCAGATTAAGCATTATTTCTTGGTGCATCTGTGAGGGTGTTTCCTGATGAAATTAACATTTGAATTGGAGGGCTCAGTAAAGTACATTGTTCTCCTAAATGTGGTTGGGTATCATTCAATCCATTGCAGGTCTAAATAGAACAAAAGGCAGAAGAAGGAGGAATTGGCCTCCTTTTTTCCTGCATCACTGCTTCATCTGGGACATCTCACGTCATCTTCTCCTGCCCTTGGACCAGGAGTTACATAATCAGCTCCTGGTTCTCAGGCTTTGGCCTTGGACTAAATTACACCAATGGCTTTCCTGGGTCTGCAGGTTGTAGATAGAATACCATGTGAGTTCTCAACCTCTATAATCTTGGGAGCCAATTCCTTACTATAGATAGATAGATGATAGATAAATAGATAGATAGATAGATAGATAGATAGATAGATAGATAGATAGATAATATAGATATAGTGTGATACTAGCATAGGGGTACATACATACAATGTGGTACTAGCATATATATATTTGATGCTCTCAAGTATACATTGTTGCACTAGGATAAGAGTAGACATATAGATCTGAAAGTCCGTAAATAAACCTCTGTTTCATACTATATGCAAAAGCCAACTCAACATGAATCAAAAATCTAAATGCAAAAGATAAAATTATAAAACTTTCAGGAGAAAATATTGGGGGAAACCCTGAACTTGGATAAGGCAATGATTTATTAAAAGTGACACTAAAAGCATAAGCACCCTTTCACCACAAAAAGATAATCTGTACTTCATCAAAATTGAAACTCTTGTGCTCCAAATGGCACTTTTTTAAAATAGCTTTAGGAGTAAAAGTGGTTTCTGGTTACATGGATGAATTGCACTGTGGCGAAGTCTGGGATTTTAGTGCATCCGTCACCCAAATAGTGTACATTGTACCCAATAGGTAGTTTTTCATCATTTACCTCCCAGCTTCCCCTCTTCTGAATCTCAAATATTTATTATACCACTCTGTATGCCTTTGCGCACCCATAGCTTACCTCCCACTTCTAAGTGAAAACATGGTATTTGATTTTTGATTCCTGAGTTATCTCACTTAGGATAATGGACCCCAGTTCCATCCAAGTTACTGCAAAAGAAATTATTTTATAAATTTTTATAGCTGAGAAGTATTCCATTGTGTGTGTGTGTATATATATATACATATATATCACATTTTCCTTAACCACTTATTAGTTGTTGGGTACTTAGGTTGGTTTCATATGTTTAAAATTGGGAATTGTGTTGTGATAAACATATGCATGCAGGTATCTTTTTAATAGAGTGACTTATTTTCCTTTGGGTAGATACCCAGTAGTGGGATTGCTGGGTTTCATGGTAGATCTATTTTAGTTTTCTCAGAAATCTTCATACTGTTTTGCATAGAGGTTGTACTAACTTACATTCTCACCAGCAGTACATAAGCGTTCCCTTTTCAGCACATCCACGCCAATATCTATTGTTTTTTTGACTTTTTAATAATAGCCACTCTGGCTGTGGTAAGGTGGTATCTCATTGTGGTTTTAATTTGCATTTCCCTGATGATTAGTGATGTTGAACATTTTCTGATATGTTTGTTAGCCATGTGTGTATCTTCTTTTGAGAAATGTCTATTTATGTCATTTGCCACTTTTTAATGATTTTTTTTTTCTTGCTGATATGTTTGAGTTCCTTGTAGACTCTGGATATTAGTCCTTTGTCAGATGCATAATTTATAAACATTTTCTCCCATTCCATAAGCTGCTGATCTAAACTGATAATTATTTATTTCACTATGCAGAGGCTTTTTACTTTAATTCGTTCCCATTTATTTGTTTTTGTTTTTGCTGCATTTGCTTTTAGGGTCTTAGTCATAAATCATTTGCCTAAGCCAATGTCCAGAAATGTTTTTCAAGGTTTTCTTATAGAATTTTTAGGTTTTAAGACTTAAAGTCTTTAATTCATCTTAAGTTAATTTTGGTATATGGTGAGAGATAGGGATAGTTTCATTTCTCCAATGTGGCTCTCCAATTTTTCCAGTACCATTTGTTGAATAGGAAATCTTTTCCCCAATTTATGTTTTTGTATTGCTTTGTCCAAGATCAGTTGGTTGTAAGTATTTGGCTTTATTTATGTGTTCTCTATTCTGCTCCATTGATGTAGATATCTGCCTTTATACCAGTACCATGCTGTTTTGGTTACTGTAGCCTTGTAGTATAATTTGAAGTGGGCTAATGAAAAGTCTCCAGATTTGTTCTTTTTACACAGATTTGTTCTTTTGCTTTCCCTATTTGGACTCTTTTTTTTGGTTCTATGCTGTTTTGGTTACTGTAGCCTTGTAGTATAATTTGAAGTGGGCTAATGAAATGTCTCCAGATTTGTTCTTTTTGCACAGATTTATTCTTTTGCTTTCCCTATTTGGACTCTTTTTTTGGTTCCACGTGAATCTTAGGATTGCTTTTTCTAATTCTGTGAAAAATGATGTTAGCATTATGATAGGAATTGCATTGAATCTATAGATGCTTTGGGCAGTGTGGTCATTTTCACAATATTGATTTTTCCAATCCATGTATTTGTGTTATCTATGATTTCTTCAGCAGTGTTTTGTAGTTCTCCTGGTAGAGATCTTTCAGCTCCTTGATTAAGTATATTCCTGGGTATTTTATTTTGTTTTGTTTTTGTAGCTATTGTATAAAGGATTGAGTTCTTGATTTCATTCTCTGCTTGATCATTGTTGGTGTGTAGCAGTGGTACTAATTCATAAACATATTAATCTTGTAACCTGAGACTTTACTAATTCATTTATCAGAACTAGGAGTCTTTTTGAGGAGCATTTAGGGTTTTCTAGATGTAAGATCATATCATCAGCAAACAGAGATAATTTGACTTCTTATTTTCCAATTGGGGTGTCCTTTATTTCTTGGCCTTGCCTGAATGCTTTGGCTAGGACTCCTCAAAGGACACTATTAAGAAAGTAAAAAGAAAACATACAGAAAGGAATAAAATACGTGCAAATCATGTGTCCAATATAGGACTGATATATACTTAAAGAATTCTTTTGACTAAACATTAAAAAGACACTCCCATTTTTTAAATCAGCAAAGTATTTAAATAAATTTTCCCCAAAGAAAATATATAAATCATCAACAAGCACATGAAAATATGCTCAACATCACTGGTCATTAGGGAAACGCAAATAAAACTAACAATAAGATACTATTTTACACCCACTAGGATGGCTATAACCAAGAAAACAAATAATAACAAGTGTGTTGTTGAGGATGTAGAGTTTTAAAACCTTTATACATTCCTGATGAAAGTGTAAAATGATGTATTCTCTGTAGAAGACAGTTTGGCACTTCCTTAAAACGTTAAACAGAGTTGACATGTAATCCAGCAATTAAACTGGAGGTATCTACCCATGAGAATTGAAAACATAATGTTTACACAAAAACAGGTACTCAAATGTTCACGGTGTTGGGGCTCAATGTTTCCTTTACATTAGTCAAAGGTGAATTTTGACACTTGCAAAGAAAGAACCCTAATAAAAACACTATATATAGTGTTAATATAATAACATCCAGTTTGAATACATGTACCTTTCTCTAAATGCTCTATTCTCACAGAGTACACTCATTGATATTTATCATATTAGTTGGCATCATAATTATTAACATATATAATTATGTTTGTTAAATAACTAATCAAAGGTCAAACACCTACTACACGTCAGAGGCAGAAATCCCACACAACCATTCAGCTCCAAGATTGATTCTACAGTTCACTTTGAAGAGGGTGAGGCTGTGGTCAGGAATAAGGGAGAGTGAGAGAGCACATTCTGAGCAAAGGATGAAGCTATAAAAGCCAAGCCCTATCCACAAGGCCTAGAGCCCTTTACTGTTATGTGAAGTCTCAGGACTGATATGAGCTTCTTCAGATGTGATATTTCTGCTACTTGGATTAAGAATTAGTATTGTACACATTATTGTACATCAATGTACAATGTACATCATATTATTGTCCACTCATGTTCATAGGAGCATTATTCCCAATAGCCAAAAGGTGGAAACAACTCAACTGTCCCTCAGATAAATGGATAAACAAAATGTTTTATATAATGTTTTGTGTGTGTGTGTCTAATGAAATGTTATTCAGCCAAAAGAATGGCATTCTAATACATGCTACATGTATTAGATGAGCCTTGGAAACATTATGCTAAGTGAAATAACACATATGAAAAGAATAAATATTGTATGATGTCACTTATATGAGGTAGATAGAATACTAAAATTCATACAGACAGAAAGTAGAATAGTGGTTACTAGGGGCTGGGAAAAGGAGGTAATGTTGGACCTAGCAGTGGAGCAGGATCCCAAGCACTGAAGGCCACACAGTGTCCTACCAGAGAACAGGCAATTTAACCCACTGGGAGGCTGCTCCTAAAACAAAGGGAAGATAGCACATACTCTCTAGAGTTTAAAAGCTGCCTGCCTGGATCGATTGCCAATGACTGCAACCTCACCCCACCAGCAGCAGGGCTGCTCTACACTGACATGCATTCTGAGGACAGGTTCTCCCCCAGGCCCACCCAGGCTGGAAATGCTTCCCAAGTACTCAAAAACACCCTTTGAGAGCCTGGGATCATCCCACCTCATCCACCATTGTTGTTATCCATGCATTTCTCCTGGGGGCTTGAGAATGGGCCCACCCGCCTGCCACTACCACCACTGCCAGCAGTCATCCACACACACCACTTGGGGCCTGGACTGACCTGCTCAGCCCATTTCAGCCAGCACTAAAACCAGCATGTGCTGCCTGGGAGCCCAAGGGTTGTTCTACCATCTGTACTGCCATCTCCCACACCATACATGCTACCCAGAGGCCCAAGCATTCATCCATTTTCCCAGTCCATCACTGGTACTGCCAGCACCTGAGAAAGAGCCTGAAGGCCCAGGAATCAGTCTACCTGGACTTCCTAACACCAATGCCCACAAATGCCATCCAGGGCCCCCCAGGACACACATGCTCAGCCCAGTGCTGCCACCACTGGGTTCTGGAGGGAGGCCCATCTGTTGTCCTCATCCCAATAAAGCCTCACCACAGCCTCCACTAACAACTGCAGCCTAAGCCTCTGAAGAAATCACAGACACCACTAAGGCCATTTAGGGCCAAAAAAATTAAACAAAGATGACACTGCTGCACACACCCAGAATCAAAGCTAAAGTGGCCTACCCAACCAACACTGTAGATACATTTTCAGGAAAAAGATTTCCCATGTAAAAGTTAATCCAGAAAAATGGAAGAAGCAGCCATTGCATGACAGGAGCAGTCAGATATCAATGTAAAGAAACATAAAACATAAACATTACAGAAACAAGAAACATGAACATTACAGCTATTAATGTAAAAACACAAGAAATATGAAAAAGTAAGGGAATATAAAACCTCCAAAAGAACACAATAATCCTCCAGCAACAGATTCTAAAGAAACCAAAATGCATGAAATGCCTGAAAAAAAATTTGAAGTGATAATATCAAAGGAGCTCCATGAGATACAAG
Organism: Piliocolobus tephrosceles; assembly: GCF_002776525.5. Classification (NCBI taxonomy): domain Eukaryota; kingdom Metazoa; phylum Chordata; class Mammalia; order Primates; family Cercopithecidae; genus Piliocolobus; species Piliocolobus tephrosceles. Next base: position 45,058,198 of record NC_045436.1, on the reverse strand, counting down.
AGAACACAGACAAACATTACAACAATGTACAACAAAATCAGAAGAAAAAAAATGCTTTCAGATATGAGTGAGAAATTCACTAAAGACATCATTTAAAGAGAACCAAACAAATCCTGAAACTGAAGAATGTAATCAAAAATAGACGAGATCAAATAAAAAAACGAATTTCAGAACTTGAAGACAAGTCTTTTGAAATAACTCAGAAAAATAGAAAAAAATGAAGAACACTTATGTGACAAATGAGACACCATAAAGAAACCCAAATTTTTAATTATGGGTATTCCAGAAGTTGAAGAAAAGCCCAAAGGCATAGAAAAATCTATGCAACAAAATGATAGCTAAGAATGTCACAAGTCTAGCAAGAGATTTAGACATCTAAATACAGAAAACTCAGATTCCCAAGTAGATACAATCTAAAAAGGTCTCTCCATAGTACATTATATGAAAACTATCAAAAGTCAAAGACAAAGAAAGAATTCTAAGAACAGCAAGATGAGGATTCCCATAAATGTGACTAGACATTCAGTAACTAACAGCACTAAAGTGATTAAGATCTAGTCACATATAAGGGAACCCCTCATCAGAATAACAGATTTCTCAGCAGAAATCTTACAGGCCAGAAGAGAATGGGATGAAATATTCAAACTACTAAAAGAAATAAATCTGCTAGCCAAAAAATATTACACCCAGCATAATTATCCTTTATAAATGAAGGATACATAAAGTATTTCCCAGACAAGCAAAAACTAAGGGAATTTATCACCACTAGACCAGTTGCACAAGAAATGCCTAAGAAAAGCATACTCTTGGAAGGAAAAAAACAATATCTATCATTACAAAAGCACACAAAAGTATAAAACTTACCAGTAAAACAAACATACAAATGAAGAGGAGAAAGAACTCAAATGTTAATACTACAGAAAAACACAAAACTATAGTGACAATAAGAAAGAAATAACAAAGGATATACAAAACAACCAGAAAGCAATTACCAGAATGACAAAATGACAGGAATAAGAGTTCCCTCACATGTCAATAATAACCTTGAATGCAAATAGATTAAATATTCTACTTAAAAGATATACAATGGGGTGGCTGGCAAGATAGCTGAATAGGAACAACTCTGGTCTGCAGCTCCCAGAGTGATCAATACAGAAGGCAGGTGATTTCTGCATTTCCAACTGAGGTACCAGGTTCATCTCACTGGGACTGGTTAGACAGTGGGGACAGTCCACAGAGGGTGAGCCAAAGAAGGGTGGGGTGTTGCATCACCCGGAAAGTGAAAGGGATTGGGGAACTCCCTCCCATAGCAAAGGGAAGTCTTGAGGGACTGTGCTGTGAGGAATGGTGCATTACAGCCTAGATACTATGCTTTTCCCACAGTCTTTGCAACACACAGCCCAGGAGTTTCCCTCGGGTGCCTATACCACCAGAGCCCTGGATTTCAAGCACAAAACTGGGTGGCCATTTGGGCAGACACTGAGCTAGCTGCAGGAATTTTTTTTCTACCCCAGTGGTGCCAGGAACACCAGCAAGACAGAACCATTTCTTCCCCTGGAAAGGGCACAGAAGCCAGGGAGACAAGCAGTCTAGCTCAGTGGATTCCACCCCCACAGAGCCCAGAAAGCTAAGATCCACTGGCTTGAAATTTTCACTGCCTAGAAGAAAACCAAGGCAATACCATTCAGACATAGGCATGGGCAAGGACTTCATGTCTAAAACACCAAAAGCAATGGCAACAAAAGCCAAAATTGACAAATGGGATCTAATTAAACTAAAGAGCTTCTGCACAGCAAAGGAAACTACCATCAGAGTGAACAGGCAATCTACAGAATGGGAGAAAATGTTTGCTATCTACTCATCTGACAAAAGGCTAATATCAAGAACCTACAAAGAACTCAAACAAATTTACAAGAAAAAAAAAATCCCATCAAAAAGTGGGAAAGGATATGAACAGACACTCCTCAAAAGAAGACATTTATGCAGCCAACAGACACATGAAAAAATGCTCATCATCACCAGTCATCAGACAAATGTAAATCAAAACCACAATGAGATACCATCTCATACCAGTTAGAATGGTGATCATTAAAAAGTCAGAAAACAACATGTGCTGGAGAGGATGTGGAGAAATAGGAACACTTTTACACTGTTGGTGGGATTGTAAACTAGTTCAACCATTGTAGAAGACAGAGTGGCGATTCCTCAAGGATCTAGAACTAGAAATACCATTTGATCCAGCCATCCCATTACTGGGCATATACCCAAAGGATTATACATCATGCTGCTATAAAGACACATGCACATGTATGTTTATTACGGCACTATTCACAATAGCAAAGACTTGGAACCAACCCAAATGTCCATCAATGACAGACTGGATTAAGAAATTGTGGCACGTATACACCATGGAATACTATGCAGCCATAAAAAAGAATGAGTTCGTGTTCTTTGTTGGGACATGGATGCAGCTGGAAACCATCATTCTCAGCAAACTATTGCAAGGACAGAAAACCAAACCCCACATGTACTCACTTGTAGGTGTGATTTGAACAATGAGATCACTTGGACACAGGAAGGGGAACATCACACACACTGGGGCCTCTCGTGGGGTGGGGGGAGGTGGGAGGGATAGCATTAGGAGATATAACTAATGTAAATGACAAATTAATGGGTGCAGCACACCAACATGGCACATATATACATATGTAACAAACCTGCACATTGTGCACATGTACCCTAGAACATAAAGTGTATTAAAAAAAAAAAAAGAAAAGAAAAATAAATTCTCACTGCCAGCACAGCAGTCTGAAGTCAAACTGGGATGCTAGAGCTTGGTGGCGGGAGGGGCAGCCACCATTACTGAGGCTTGAGTACTAGTTTTCCCCTCACAGTGTAAACTCGGACTGGTTGGAGCCCACCGCAGCACCACCACAGCACCACAAAGCTGCTGTAGTCAGACTGCCCCTCAAGATTCCTCCTGTCTGGGCAGGGCATCTCTAAAAGAAAGGAAGCAGCCCCAGTCAGGGGCTTACAGATACAGCTCTCATCTCCCTGGGACAGAACACCTGGGGGAAGAGGCAGCTGTAGGCGCAGCTTCAGCAGACCAAAATGTTCCTGCCTTCCAGCTCTGAAGAGGGCAGAAGATCTCCCAGCACAGCACTTGAGCTCTGCTAAGAGACAGACTGCCTCCTCAAGTGGGTACCTGACCCCTGTGCCACACTGCATAGAGTAATTTGCAATGCTATCCCCATCAAGCTAGCATTTACTTTCTTCACAGAATTAGAAAAAACTACTTTAAATTTCACATGGAACCAAAAAAGAGCCCGTGTAGCCAAGACGATCCTAAGCCAAATGAACAAAGCTAGAGACATCACGCTACCTGACTTCAAACTATACTACAAGGCTGTAGTACCAAAACAGATATATACACCAATGGAACAGAACAGAATCCTCAGAAATAATGCCACACATCTACAACCATCTGATCTTTGACAAACCTGACAAAAACAAGCAATGGGGAAATGATTCCCTATTTAATAAATGGTGTTGGTGTCCCGGCCACAACCCTGAGCCAGCTGCAGCTCCTTGATCGGAGCCGGATCCTGAGCAGGGAACACGGGCTGAAGCGGCGGCGGCGGCACCCGCGGCGACGCCCCGGGGCTCCATTGTTGAGGCTACCCCAGCTCTGTAGGCTGCTCAGCTGCGCTCCAGTCGGCCCAGGCGCCGGGGCGAGGAGCGAACGCTGCGAGGCGGCGGCCTGAGCATAGAAACTGGGGGCGGAGCAAGATGGCCGAATAGGAACAGCTTCAGTCTCCATCTCCCAGCGCGAGCGACACAGAAGACGGGTGATTTCTGCATTTTCAACTGAGACTGCGCCTCTGGGGACAGGGCTCAGCTAAAGGAGCAGAAGCCTGTGAAACGCGAACGACTCTGTCTGACAGCTTTGAAGAGAGCAGTGGATCTCCCAACATGGAGGTTGAGATCTGAGAAGGGGCAGTCTGCCTGCTCAAGTGGGTCACTGACCCCTGAGTAGCCTAACTGGGAGACATCCCCCACTAGGGGCAGTCTGACACCCCACACCTCACAGGGTGGAGTACACCCCTGAGAGGAAGCTTCCAAAGCAAGAATCAGACAGGTGCACTCGCTGTTCAGCAATATTCTATCTTCTGCAACCTCTGCTGCTGATACCCAGGCAAACAGGGTCTGGAGTGGACCTCAAGCAATCTCCAACAGACCTATTGCTGAGGGTCCTGACAGTCAGAAGGAAAACTATCAAACAGGAAGGACACCTATATCAAAACCCCATCAGTACGTCACCATCATCAAAGACCAGTGACAGATAAAACCACAAAGATGGGGAAAAAGCAGGGCAGAAAAGCTGGAAATTCAAAAAATAAGAGCGCATCTCCTCCTACAAAGGAGCACAGCCCATCGCCAGCAACGGATCAAAGCTGGTCAGAGAATGATTTTGATGAGATGAGAGAAGAAGGCTTCAGTCCATCAAACCTCTCAGAGCTAAAGGAGGAATTACGTACCCAGCACAAAGAAACTAAAAATCTTGAAAAAAGAGTGGAAGAATTGACAGCTAGACTAATTAATGCAGAGAAGGTCATAAACGAAATGACAGAGATGAAAACCATGACACGAGAAATACGTGACAAATGCACAAGCTTCAGCAACCGACTCGATCAACTGGAAGAAAGAGTATCAGCGATTGAGGATCAAATGAATGAAATGAAGCGAGAAGAGAAACCAAAAGAAAAAAGAAGAAAAAGAAATGAACAAAGCCTGCAAGAAGTATGGGATTATGTAAAAAGACCAAATCTACGTCTGATTGGGGTGCCTGAAAGTGAGGGGGAAAATGGCACCAAATTGGAAAACACTCTACAGGATATCATCCAGGAGAACTTCCCCAACCTAGCAGGGCAGGCCAACATTCAAATTCAGGAAATACAGAGAACGCCACAAAGATACTCCTCCAGAAGAGCAACTCCAAGACACATAATTGCCAGATTCACCAAAGTTGAAATGAAGGAAAAAATCTTAAGGGCAGCCAGAGAGAAAGGTCGGGTTACCCACAAAGGGAAGCCCATCAGACTGACAGCAGATCTCTCGGCAGAAACTCTACAAGCCAGAAGAGAGTGGGGGCCAATATTCAACGTTCTTAAAGAAAAGAATTTTAAACCCAGAATTTCATATCCAGCCAAACTAAGTTTCATAAGTGAAGGAGAAATAAAATTCTTTACAGATAAGCAAATGCTTAGAGATTTTGTCACCACCAGGCCTGCCTTACAAGAGACCCTGAAGGAAGCCCTAAACATGGAAAGGAACAACCGGTACCAGCCATTGCAAAAACATGCCAAAATGTAAAGACCATCGAGCCTAGGAAGAAACTGCATCAACTAATGAGCAAAATAACCAGTTAATATCATCATGGCAGGATCAAGATCACACATAACAATATTAACCTTAAATGTAAATGGACTAAATGCTCCAATTAAAAGACACAGACTGGCAAACTGGATAAAGAGTCAAGACCCATCAGTCTGCTGTCTTCAGGAGACCCATCTCACATGCAGAGACATACATAGGCTCAAAATAAAAGGATGGAGGAAGATCTACCAAGCAAATGGAGAACACAAAAAAGCAGGGGTTGCAATCCTAGTCTCTGATAAAACAGACTTTAAACCATCAAAGATCAAAAGAGACAAAGAAGGCCATTACATAATGGTAAAGGGATCAATCCAACAGGAAGAGCTAACTATCCTAAATATATATGCACCTAATACAGGAGCACCCAGATTCATAAAGCAAGTCCTTAGAGACTTACAAAGAGACTTAGACTCCCATACAATAATAATAATGGGAGACTTCAACACTCCACTGTCAACATTAGACAGATCAACGAGACAGAAAGTTAACAAAGATATCCAGGAATTGAACTCATCTCTGCACCAAGCGGACCTAATAGACATCTATAGAACTCTCCACCCCAAGTCAACAGAATATACATTCTTCTCAGCACCACATCACACTTATTCCAAAATTGACCACATAATTGGAAGTAAAGCACTCCTCAGCAAATGTAAAAGAACAGAAATTATAACAAACTGTCTCTCTGACCACAGTGCAATCAAACTAGAACTCAGGACTAAGAAACTCAATCAAAACCGCTCAACTACATGGAAACTGAACAACCTGCTCCTGAATGACTACTGGGTACATAACGAAATGAAAGCAGAAATAAAGATGTTCTTTGAATCCAATGAGAACAAAGATACAACATACCAGAATCTCTGGGACACATTTAAAGCAGTATGTAGAGGGAAATTTATAGCACTAAGTGCCCACAAGAGAAAGCAGGAAAGATCTAAAATTGACACTCTAACATCACAATTAAAAGAACTAGAGAGGCAAGAGCAAACACATTCAAAAGCTAGCAGAAGGCAAGAAATAACTAAGATCAGAGCAGAACTGAAGGAGATAGAGACACAAAAAACCCTCCAAAAAATCAATGAATCCAGGAGTTGGTTTTTTGAAAAGATCAACAAAATTGACAGACCGCTAGCAAGGCTAATAAGAAAAGAGAGAGGAATCAAATAGACGCAATAAAAAATGATAAAGGGGATATCA
>NC_045436.1:44996864-45046562 GCF_002776525.5 Piliocolobus tephrosceles | reverse complement strand
CATGTTCTCACTCATAGGTGGGAACTGAACAATGAGCTCACTTGGACTCGGGAAGGGGAACATCACACATTGGGGCCTATCATGGGGAGGGGGGAGGGGGGAGGGATTGCATTGGGGAGTTATACCTGATATAAATGATGAATTGATGGGTGCTGACGAGTTGATGGGTGCAGCACACCAACATGGCACATGTATACATATGTAACCTGCACGTTATGCACATGTACCCTAGAACTTAAAGTATAATAAAAATAAAATAAAATAAAATAAAATAAAAAATAAATAAATAAATAAATAAATGGTGTTGGGAAAACTCACTAGCCATATGCAGAAAACTGAAACTGGATCTCTTCCTTACACCGTAAACAAAAATTAACTCAAGATGGATTAAAGACTTAAACTTTAGGACTTAACACCATAAAAACCTTAGAAGAAAGTCTAGGCAATACCATTCAGGACATAGGCATGGGCAAAGACTTCATGACTAAAACATGAAAAGCAATGGCAATAAAAGCCAAAATTGACAAATGGGATCTAATTAAACTAAAGAGCTTCTGCACAGCAAAAGAAACTATCATCAGAGTGAACAGGCAACCTACAGAATGGGAGAAAATTTTTACAATGTAGCCATCTGACAAAGGGCTAATATCCAGAATCTACAAGGAACTTAAACAAACTTACAAGATAAAAACAAAGAACTCCATCAAAAAATGGGCAAAGGATATGAACAGACACTTCTCAAAAGAAGACATTAATGCAGCCAAAAGACACATGAAAAAATGCTCTTCATCACTGGTCATCAGAGAAATGCAAATCAAAACCACCATGAGATACCATCTCATGCCAGTTAGAATGGTGATCATTAAAAAGTCAGGAAACAACAGATGCTGGAGAAGATGTGGAGAAACAGGAATGCTTTTACACTGTTGGTGGGAGAGTAAATTAGTTCAACCATTGTGGAAGACAATGTGGCAATTCCTCAAGGGTCTAAAATCAGAAATACCATTTGACCCAGCCATCCCATTACTGGGTATATACCCAAAGGATTATAAATCATGCTGCTATAAAGACACATGCACGCGTATGTTTATTGAAGCGCTATTCACAATAGCAAAGACTTGGAACCAACCCAAATGTCCATCAATGATAGACTGGATTAAGAAATTCTGGCACATATATACCATGGAATACTACGCAGCCATAAAAAAGGATGAGTTCATGTCCTTTGCAGGGACATGGATGAAGATGGAAACCATCATTCTCAGCAAACTAACACAGGAACAGAAAACCAAACACTGCATGTTCTCACTTTTAAGTGGGATTTGAACAATGAGAACATATGGACACAGAGAGGGGATCATCACACACCGGGGCCTGCCAGTGGGTGGGGGGGAAAGGGCAGGGATAGCATTAGGAGAAATGCCTAATGCAGGTGATGGGTTGATGGGTGCAGCAAACCACCCTGGCATGTGCATACCTATGTAACAAATCTGCACGTTGTGCACATGTATTCCAGAACTTAAAGTATAATAATTTTTTAAAAAGTTGGAATGAACAACAGCAACAAAAAAGATAGACACTGGCTGAATAGATTTTTTTTAATGACCCAACTAGAGGCTGCCTCTAAGAATCTCATCTCACATGTAAAGACATATAAATTAAACATAAAGGGATGGAAAAAGATATTCCACAAAACAAAAACCCAATGTGAGCAGGAGTAGTTACGCCTGTATCAGATAAAACAGACGTTAAGTCAAAAACAGTAAAAACAGACAAAGTCATTATATAATGATAAAGGAATCCATTAAGCAAAAGGATATAACAATTTAAAATATATATGCACCTAACGCCCAAGCACCCAGATATATAAAGGAAATATTATTAGATCTAAATGGAGAGATAGGCTCCAAAACTATAATAGTTGGAAACTTCAACACCCCACTCTCAGCGTTATACAGATTATCTAAACAGAGAATTAACAAAAAACATTTATTTTCTTTTTTTAATTTATTTAACTTTCAAGTTCAGGGGTACATGTGCAGGTTTTTTATATAGGTAAACTTGTATCATGGGGGCTTATGGTACAGATAATTTTATCATCCAGGTATTAAGTCTAGTACCCATTCGTTATTTTTCCTGGTCTTCTCTCTCATCCTACCTTCCACCTCTAATAGAACCCAGTGTGGGTCATTCCTTTCTATGTGTTCTTATGTTGTCATCATTTAGCTCTCAATTAAAAGTGAGATCATGTAGTATATGGTTTTCTGTTTCTGTATTAGTTTGCTTAGGATAATGACCTCCAGCTCCATCCACGTTTTTGCAAAGGACATGATCTCATTATTTTTTATGGCTGCATAGTGTTCCATGGTGTATATGTACCACAGTTTATCCAGTCTATCATTCATGGGCTTTTAGGTTGATTCCATGTCACAAAGAAATATTTCATTTAAACTGCACTTTAGACCAAATGGACCTAACAGACATTTACAGAACATTCTATCCAGCAGCTACATCATATATATTATATTCATCAGATGTGGAACGTATATGTCAGGCCACAAAACAAGTCTCAACAAATTTTAAAAATTGAAATCATATCAAGCATATTTTCAGACCACAGTGCAATAAAACTAAGAGTCAATAATAAGAGGAACTTTGGAAACTATACAAATACATAGAAATTAAACAACATACTCTTGAACAACCATTGGGCAATGAAGAAATTAGAAAAGAAGTAAAAAATGTCTTGAAACCATTGAAAATAAAAACACAACATACGAAAATCTGTGAGCAATAGCAAAAGCAGTGCTAAGAGACAGATGTGGCTGGCACGGTGGCTCACACCTGTAATTCCAGCAGTTTGGGAGGCTGAGGCAAGCGGATCACGATGTCAAGAGATTGAGACCATCCTGGCCCACATGATGAAACCTCATCTCTACTAAAAATACAAAAATTAGCTGGACATGGTGGTGCACACCAGTAGTCCCAGCTACTCGGAAGCCTGAGGCAGAAGAATCGCTTGAACCCAGGAGGTGGAGGTTGCAGCGAGCTAAGATCGCACCACTGAACTCCAGCCTGGTGACAGAGCAAGAATAAAAAAACAACAACAAAAAAAGAGGTGTATAGCAATACTTGCCTACATCAAAAAAGTAAAAAGTTTTCAAATAAACAACCTAATGAGTCACCTCAAAGAATTAGGAAAGCAAGCACAAACCAAACTCAAAATTAATAAAAGGAAAGAAATAATAAAGGCCAGAGAAAAAACTAAGCAAAACAGAAACTAAAAACTCAATACAAAGGATCAATGAAATTAAGTTTGTTTTTTGAAAAGATAAGCAAAACTGATAAACTGCTAGCTAAACTAGCCAAGAGAGAAAAGACCCAAATGAACAAAATCAGAAATAAAATAGGAGACATACAACTGATACCATAGCAATACAGATTATTATGAACAACTACACACTAACAAACTGAAAACCTAGAGGAAATCAATGTATTTGTGGACACATACAATCCACCAAGATTAAAACAGGAAAAAAAAATAAAAATCTGAACAGACTATTAAGGAGTAATGAGTTTGAATCAATAATAAAAAGTCTCCCGACAAGAAAAGCCCAGAACTGAATGGCTTTATTGCTGAATTCTGCGGAACTTTTAAAGAAGAACTAATACCAATTCTCCTCAAGCTATTCCAAAAAATTGAAGAGGAGAGAATTCTTCCTAGTACATTCTACAAGGCCAGCATTACTCTGATAACAAAACCAGAGAAAACACACACACACACAAAAGCTTCTTGATTAACATAGACACAAAAATCCTCATCAAAATATTAGCAAATTGAATCAAGTAAGATTTATCCCAGGGATGCAAGGATGGCTTAACATATGTAAATCAGTAAATGAGACACATCACATCAACAGAATAAAGGACAAAATTTCTGCCTCATCTCAACAGATGCAGAAAAGGCATTTGATAAAAATTTAACATTTCTTCATGATAAAAATCTCAAGAAACTAGGCATGAAAAGAACATACCCCAATACAATAAAAGCCATGTATGACAAACCCACAGCTAACACCATACTGAATGGAAAAAAACTGGAAACCTTTCCTCTAAGAGCTAGAACAAGACAAGGATGTCCACTTTCACTATTCCTATTGAAAATAGTACCAGAATTCTTAATCAGAGCAATCAGGTAAGAGAAAGAAACAAAAGATATCTAAATTGGAAAAGAAAAATCAAATTGTCCCTTTTTGCAGATGACATATTTGATATTTAAAAAGATTGAAAACCTCCACCAGAAAATGCTTAGAACTGATAAATAAATTCAGTAATGTCAAAGAATACAAAATCAACATACAAAAATTCAGTAATATTTCTTTACACTAATAATGCACTAGCTGAAAAAGAAATAAAAAAGGCAATCTCATTTACAATAACACAAAAAATTAAAATATCTAGAAGTAAATATAACCAAGGAGGTGAAAGAAGACCACCACAAGGAAAACTACCAAACACGGATGAAAGAAATTGAAGAGAACACAAATGGAAAGACACCCTATATTCATGAATCAGAAGAAATTAATATTGTTAAACTGACCATGATACACAAAGGAATCTACAGATTCAATGCAATCCATATCAAAATACTAGTGACATTTTTCACAAAAATAGAAAAAAAATTCTAAAATTTGTGGGAAACCAAAAGAGAGCCCAAGTAGCCCAAGCAATCCTGAAAGAGCAAATCTAGGAGGATCACACTACCTGATTTTAAAATATAGTACAAGGCCCTAGTAACCAAAGCAGCATAGTACTGGCATAAAAATAGATACAAAGAACATAGATACAAAAAAATAGATACAATGGAACAAAATAGAGAAATCAGAAATAAATCCAGATATTCACAGCCAACTGATATTTGACAATGATACCAAGAACATATATTGGGGAAAGGACACCTTCTTCAGTAAACAGTGCTGGTAAACCTGGCTATCCATAAGCAGAAGAATTAAACTGGACCCCTAAAATTCCCCATATACAAAAATCAATTCAAGATGGGTTAAAGACAAACATTAGACCCAAAATTATAAAACTACTCAAAAAAACAACATAGGGAAAACACTTCAAGACATCAGTGTAGGTAACAACATCATGAATAAGACTGTAAAAGCACAGGCAATTATTTAAAAAAGTAGACAAATGGGACTATAATAAACTCAAAAGCTACACAGCATTGGAAACACTCAACAGATGGAAGACACAACGTGTTGAATGGGAGAAAATGTTTGCCAACTATCCATCTGACAAGGCACAAATTTCCAGAATTCACAAAGAACTCAAACTACTCAAAAGAAATAAAATGCTACTAAAAAGTGGGCAAAGGACATGAATAGACATTTCCCAAAAGGAGACATACGAATGGCCAAAAGGTCTATGAAAAAATTCTCAACGTCACTAGTCATCAAGGAAATTCAAGTTAGAACCACAGTGAGTGAGGGACAAAAACTACATATTAAGTACAATGTACATAACTCCAGTGACAGGTACACTAAAATTCCAGACTTCACCACTATAAAACTCATCCATGTAACCAAAAACCACTCGTACCCCTAAAGCTATAACAATTAAAAAAAAAACACAATGAGATATCATCTCATCCCAGCGGGAATGGCGATTATCAAAAAGACAAAAAACGACAAATGCTGGCAAGGGTGCTGAGTAAAGGGAATCCTCATGCACTGTTGGAGGGAATGTAAATTTGTATAGCTATTATGGAAGAGAGCATAGAAATTTCTCAAAAAACTAAAAATGGAACTACCATATGATCAGCAATCCCATTACTGCATATTTATCCAAGGAATGGAAATCAGTATATCAAAGGGATACCTGCACTCCCTTGTTTATTGCAGTACTATTCACAATAGCAAATATATGGAATCAACCTAGGTATCCAACAATGAATAAACGTAAAGGAAATGTGGTACATATACACAATGGTATACTATGTGGTCATATAAAGGAATGAGATCCTGTCATTTGCAGCAACATGGATGGAACTGGAGGTCACTATGTGAAGTGAAATAAGCCAGGCACAGAAATATAAATATTGTATATTCTCACTCATATATGGAAGCTAAAAATGTTGATCTTATGGAGGTAGGCAGTGGAAAGATAGATACCAGAGGCTGGGAAGGTTGGGGCAGGGGAGTAAAGAAAGCTTAGTTAATGGATACAAACATACAGTTAGATAGAAGGAATAAGTTCTAATGTTCGAAGGCAGAGTGGGGTGACTATAGCTAACAACAAAAGAGTTAGAAGAGAGGACTTGAAATTTTCCCAACACATAGAAATAATAAATTCTCAAGGTGATGGATACCCTAAATGTGCTGACTTGATCATAGCACATTCATTCTGTGCATGTAAAACTATTACATGTACTCCATAAATGCATACAAATATTATTTATCAAAAAGATCTTTTAGAGCATTATCCTTGTCCAGTGTGCCATCTCTTGCTCAGCTTTCCTGTGTGGTACTTCACACTCAGGTCAGCTCTCTTTTCCTGGGGCTAAGAGAAGCTACTGCCAGCTTCCACCTTCATTAGCTTTGCAGGTAGAAATCCCAGCATAAAGACAGGGCCCACAAAAAGTCCTGGAGGGTGTGCTCTATTGGTCAGGCTTGGGATTTGTGAACCAAATACTCAGGCTGTAGGAATGAAATAACCTGATTGACCAACTCAGGTCAACTAGCGGGCTGAGTCATGGACCTACTGCTAGAGCCACAGGGTGAATCTGTACCACCTGAATCGCATAGACTAAGAATGAGGAAAACTTCCTCCTGAGAGATACTAGCATACAGTGGAATATGTATAATGTACTTCATTGCCCTGTGTACATTCCCTCAACCCTCCTTGTTCGATGCAAGCATGAGTATTTAATGCAAGGAGTTTATATTTTCTACTTGAGAACTCTCTCTGGCTGTGGAGCAAGATAGACAGCCTACCAGGGAGGTGGAGTCCACAGGTACAGCTTTCAACTGGTGATGTGAAGTTGTTGAATACTACAACTGCTTCAACTCCTCAAGAGCAACAACCCTGAAGCATGTTCTAGACCCACTCCCAGTGAAGGTAATCCCAGTGAGGGGACCAGTGCAATTGAGCCCCAGGTCTCCACAACGGCAGCCTGCTTTTTAGCTCAAGTTTTCTGCTCAACTCCTCCACCTTCCTACCTCAGTTACCCGGAATCACCTCCAAAATAACCTACGGACATTGCAATATCTGTCTGAGGGTCTGATTGTGTGGAAACTCAAATTAAGATAAGATAAACATCATGGCTGGTGAATTCATACTGTTTTCTGTTCATTTCATGTGAAGAAAATTTGTAGGGAATACTTTGGGTATTATCTCTTTGTTTTCTTCGTAAGACTCAATATATTTGTCTGGACACATATTTGGTACTAAGAAAAGTATTCTAATAGTTCATTTAAATCTAGAGAAAATATTTATTTATCCAGAAAAATATAGCAAGGCATATGTAGATTTATTAGTATGCTAGGGCTGCCATAACAAAGTACTACAGACTAGGTGACTGAAGCAACAGAAATGTGTTATCTCATGGTGAAGGCTGGAAGTCAGAGTTCAAGGTGTAAGCAGCATTGATTTCTTCTGAGACCTTTCTCTTTGGCATGTAGATGGCCATCTTCTTCGTGTTTCTTCACATGGCCTTCCCTCTGTATCTCTTCTGACATGGATGTTAGTCTGCTTGCATTAGAGACCAGTCTAATGACCTTATTTTGACTTAATTACCTCTTTGAAGGCCCTGAAACCAAATACAGTCACCTTCTGAGGGACTGAGGGTTAAGATTTCAACATATAAATTTGGGTGAGATACATTTCAACCCATAACAGTGGATGTCTGTGTTTTCTGTCATTTTTGTCTTTAGAGGCAAAATACTCTGTGAACAGATGATTTATTTGCCATCCACCTCTCCACAGATTAGAACAATATGGACTACAGAATAGTGTGCTTTTTTAAAACTCAAGGTTCAGCATTGCTGAGTGGGCCTAGATGCCTCTCCCAAAATAAATAAAGGAAAGAAATTTTGAAAACAAGGAAGGACTATAACAGAAAGAAATCTGTGAGCCTCCTGAGTAACATAACCAGGTTCTTGACAAATAGTCCTCCCACAGTATGAACAATGAAAGGCATTCTGATCTGATTTTGAGTCTCCACAAGAAACACCAGTCTTCAGCTCTGGTAGTCTTCACCTCATCACCACTGTAGATTTGATATGACAGGCTCACTTTGTATCTCAAGATTGCATTATGTATTCATTTCTCCATGAATTAAATAAGGACACTTGGGGGCCAGTGAACAATGCTAGGCTCTCTTTATTCTGCAGATGGATAGGGAAAATGATGATTGGCTCCAAATGATTAGAGTGTGTGATGATAGTATGACTTATGACCAGCAGTCCCAATGTGGTTATTATTCAGTGTTATGAATAAACTGAGAAAGATGTTCTGTTATGCCACATCATAAGCCAGTGTCATCTGAACAGCTTGGTGATGTCATGACCCAAGAATCAAGAAAGTATTTCATTGAGGAGATGGGTGGAATGTGAAGACATGAATGCAGTGATTAAAGAGGCAATGAAAATTGCGAATTTCTGCCTAACAAATGACTTGTCAGCTACAGAAACCATCTCCACTCAACTCTGCACCTTTTTGTATTTTGACACAACAGTTCCATCTTTCCTTACCACTGGAATTTTTGGCTCTTTTGGGCTTCCTTCCTACACATATTTCATGACTCAGAGAGCATGCTAAAATACAGATAGAGATTTCTTGGTTCAGGAAACCAAGCCAAGTTCATTTGCTTCTTGATGCTTGTCACCAGGCCACGGGGTCTTTTAAAGAAATTTTTTTAATACAACTTTCTCTAGGTTCCTGATCTTTCAGAATCATGGCAATCTGGGGCCTGTTTCCTATTCCCCACATGCACTTTCAATTGTGGCCTTTTTCCACTAAATTTCCAGATGTTGTTGCTTATTCATTTTATTTTCAGCACATTTTATCCTTTCCTGAACTCCCACATAATCTCCTTCCATGCCACCCTTCCTTCCCATACCACTCCCTCAACGAGGCAAATTCCTAAACTCTGCTGCAATCACACCAAATTTAATTGGCTCTTCCATACCCCAGCTGACTGTGTCTTGACTCTTAAGACAAAAGAGATGATTGGACTTCAGGAAGAGCCTTTTCAAAATGAACTTCCAGCTGATGGCCAGATGCTGTCGAGGTCTGGGCTGCCTATTGTGTAAAGTCTCTGTAGAGAAAAAAAAAAAATGTTCGCTGGGGTCCTGAAGTACAAACCACAGTTTGTTTTAGAATCTTTTTTTTTTTAATGTCTTTGTGCAAATATCAAACCAGGAAGCCAGAAATGTTGTTTAAATTGTTATTGAACAATATAAAAATTGCAAAGAGGTCTTGGCTTTCTGTAGTACTTCAAGCTTTTGGCACTATTTGGAAATGAGCTCTTCCACAAAGGGTTGATTTTTAAGACAATTGAAACATCTTTAAGACAAATGAAACATCTTTAACAATTGAAAATCTGTAAACATTTTTACATAAATCTTTCTAGCATGCATTACACTTTAGAGTGTGTTGAGCATAAGCTAATGTTTTCTGAATGATTCAGAACCAACATTAAGAATATGAGCAGCCATGCCATAGGATCTATATTTGTCTGCTTTTCCTCACATCCAGGTTTCCCAACCTTGGCATTATTGATATTTTGGGTCAGATAATCCTTTGTCGTGGGAGTATGGCCTATACAACGTAGGGTGTTTAGCAGCATCCCTGGTCTGTACCTACTAGGTGCCAGTAGCACCATCCCTTCAGCTGTGACAACCAATAACATTTTAAGGGTGAGAATGTATACCATCACATGTTCTGAACATTGTACTGGAGGCCCTAGTCAGTGCAATAAGAAAGAAAAAGGGGGGAAAAAGTATGAGCATTGAAAAATAGGGAAAAAAAATATCTTTATTTGCAAATAACATGACTATATACATGGAAAATTCAAAATAATCTCCAAACTGTTGGAATTAATAAAAGTGAATTTAGAGGATAATCAGTAACAAAATTGACATACAAAAACAGATTCTGTTTGGGAGCATGAGGCAGGGAGATCACCTGAGGTCAGGAGTTTGAGACCACCCTGCCCAACAGGGTGAAACCCCATCACTACTAAAAATACAAAAAATTAGGCAGGCATGGTGGTGTACACCTGTAGTCCCAGCTACTGTGGAGGCTGGGATGGCAGAGGATTGATTGAAACTGGGAAGTGGAGGTTGCAGTGAGCCAAGATCGCACCACTGCACTCCAGCCTAGGCAACAGAGTGAGACCCTATGTCTTTAAAAAAGTAATAAATTGTGTTTCTATGACTTTAAAAATATTGGAAAATAAAATTTAAAAAAAAACTACAATCTCATCAAGAAAATCAAATAATTAGAAATGAATCTAATGAAAGATGCATATGAGCAAAAACTACAAAATATCAAAGAGAAATTACCTAAATAAATCAAGTGACACAACACATACTCAAGATTACTAAGGTTTCTTGCCAGCAGTGGTGATTCACACTTATAATCCCAGCCCTTTGGGAGGCCAAGGTGGAAGAATTACTTGAGGCCAGAAGTTTGAGACCAGCCTGGGTAACACAGTGAGACACCATCTCTACTGAGTGTGGTGGTGCATGTCTGCAGTCCCAGCTAGTTGAGAGGCTAAGGCAGAAGGATAAAAAAAGAAAAAAAAAAAAAGATTTCAATTATCTCAAAATTTATCTGTAGATTCAATGAAATCCAAAACCAAATCCCAGCAAAGATTTTTTTAATTAAAACATAAATCTAAAATGTATATGAAAATTAAAAGGACTTCAAAAGACAATCTTGGCCAAGCATGGTGGCTCACGCCTATAATCCCAGCACTTTGGGAGTCCGAGGTGGGCAGATCACCTGAGGTCAGGAGTTTGAGACCAGCCTGGCCAACATAGTGAAACCCTGTCTCTATTAAAAATGCAAAACTTAGCTGGGCATGGTGGTGCACGTCTGTAA
Organism: Piliocolobus tephrosceles; assembly: GCF_002776525.5. Taxonomy (NCBI): domain Eukaryota; kingdom Metazoa; phylum Chordata; class Mammalia; order Primates; family Cercopithecidae; genus Piliocolobus; species Piliocolobus tephrosceles. The sequence goes on along the minus strand of NC_045436.1, from coordinate 45,035,447 downwards.
TTCCAGCTACTTGGGATGCTGAGACAGAATCACCTAAACCCAGGAGGTGGAGGTTGCAGTGAGCTAAGATTGCACCACTGCACTCCAACCTGGGTAACAGAGTGAGGCTGTCTCAAAAGAAAAAACAAACTTGAAGTACAATAAATTTGTAGGAATAATACTGTGAGTTTGCAAGACCTATTATAAAGCTACAGTAATTAAGACAGTGTGATGTTGGACAAACGGAATAGAAAAATAGTATTTTTTTTTAACTTTTAGATTCAGCGGTATATGTGCAGGTTTGTTATATGGGTAAATTGCATGTCACAGGGGTTTGGTGTACAGATGATTTCATCACCCAGGTGATAAGCATGGTACCTGACAGGTAGTTTTGCGATCCTCACCTTCCTCTCACTCTCCACCCTCAAGTAGGCTTTGATGCCTATTGTTTCCTTCTTTGTGTCCATGTGTACTCAATGTTTAGCTCCTACTTATAAGTAAGAATATGTGGCATTTGGTTTTCTGCTCCTGTGTTAGTTTGCTTATGATAATGGCTTCCAGCTCCATCCATGCTGCTGCAAAAGACATAATCTCATTCTTTTTATGGTTGCATAGTATTCCATGGAGTATATGTACAACATGTTCTTTATCTAGTTTACCATTGATGGGCATTTAGGCTGATTTCATGTCTTTGCTATTGTGAATAGTGCTACATTGAACATACACATACATGTGTCTTTATGGCAGAACAATTTATATTCCTTTTAGTATATATCCAATAATGAAATTACTGAATTGAATAGTTCTTTTTTAAGTTCTTTGAGAAATCACCAGACTGCTTCCCACCATGACTGAAATAATTTACATCCCCACCAGCAGTGTGTAAACATTCCCTTTTTCTCACAATCTCACTACTATCTGTTATTTTTTGACTTTTTAATGATAGTCATTCTGATTGCTGTAAGATGGTATCTCATTGTGGTTCTGATTTGTATTTCTCTAATGATTAGTGATGTTGAACATTTCTTCATATGCTTGTTGGCTGCATGGATGTCTTCTTTTGAAAAGTGTTTGTTTATGTCCTTTGTCCACCTTTTAATGGGGTTGTTTTCTGTTGGTTAATTTGTTCTTTATAAAATTCTTTATAGATTCTGGATATTAAACCTTTGTCAGATGAGTATCATATTTAGATGCATTCTTACATTGTCAAATGATTGAAAGAAAAGTTGCTACTAAAATTCTGTGGGGAGAAAAGATCATTTTAGTAAATGATGCTGTAACAATTAGATTTCTATATAGAAAAAAAAGAATCTTGATGCCTACATCAGCCCATACATAAAAATTTAATTTGAGTTTATCATACACATAAATATAAATGGTAAAACCATAAAAAATCTTTTGAAAAAGTATAGAATATCTTCATGACTAATGTGAAAAGTACTAAATGTAAATTTTAAAATGTTAAATTGGATTTAATTAATCTTAAGAATTTCTCTTCATCACCATAAGATACATAAAGAGAGTCAAAAAAGAGGCCACAGAGTGGGAGAAGATACTGGCAACATAATATTCAGCAAAGGAATATATACAGAATATATTTTTAAAAAACAATTTTTAAGTTGGATAAAAGACATGCCCAGAATTATTATAAAAGAAGATATACAAATGGCCAATAAATAAATGAGAAGGAATGCAAAATCATTACTCCTCAGGGATAGCAAATTTAAACCACAGATATCATCACACACCCAAAAGAATGGCTAAAATTGAAATGGTTGGCAATATCAAGTGTTAACAAGAATGTGGAGCAACAGGATTGCTGGTGAAAGTGCAAATTGGTACAACCTGTTTGGAAAACTATTTGGCAGTACCTCATAAAGCTAAATATCTACCCACGTCATTGCCCAGCAATTACACTTCTAAGTACATATTTAAGAGAAATAAATACATATCTACTTTAAAAAGACATAAGAACATGAACAAGAATGATCACACATCAGTTCTATTCATGATAACAAAAGACTCGAAATAACCACATCAAAAAGATCGTGAATAAATAACAGTGTAAAAATTTATAGTGTATTGCTGTGTGGGGAATACTCACACAGCAATAAAAGAGAATAAACTACTGCAGTGGTAAACATTTAACAACTACCTCTCCAGCAAGGGAAAAAGTCCTGATTGGTAGCATTTCCTGATTTTTGTGGTATAAATACTCCCACCATGGCCATTTTCAAGTTACGAACATGAAGTCACAGAATGCAGCATTGAAAAGAAATGTGCACAACTGCAAGCTGTGTGAGCCAGCTTCAGCACACTGCTGCATTACTAATACATGCAACAATATTGAGGAATCTCTCACACCTTATGCTGAGCAAAATAAGTCAGAAAGTAAATAGTGCCCAATTATTGCTTTTATATTAATTAGAAGGATAAGAAAAAATATTTGATGATGATAGAAGTCAGAAAAGAGGTTACTATGCAGAATTCGTCTTGATAGGAAAGCAGGACAAAAAAACGTGTCTAGGACATCAGAAATATTTTATATCTAACTTTACTCAGTGATTACACAGCAATATGTATCTCATATCTCGACGGTTACATAAAAATTCATCAAGCTGTAAAGACAAAATTAGTGTGCTGTATATGCTTTACTGTATATATGGAATATGTGATTTTTTTAAATTTTCAAGTAGGATAATGTTGAGTAAATGTAGCTAATTAAGCACAGATTGTTTTGGTTCATTTTGAAATCTGATTAAAGGAACAGAACTTTTTTAAGGCAAAGACCCATCAGAATGGGGCAAATAGGAGAGGAGACCACAAAATATTTGAAGCTAGAGAAACACTGGACAAGAGAAAATTACTAGTCTGAGAAAACTAAATCCTAAGCTACCATTGGAAAAGGCCAATACCAACATAGTTTACACCACAGATTCTCCAAGAAATTCACAAATCAATGCGGAAGTTATCATTAAAAACAAAAGCAGGGGAATGGTGCTAAAACAAGGAAGTTTGGTTGACAGCTTCCAGATGCGAAAAAAACAAGTCAAATATTAAAATTCAGTAATTAGAATGCCCTCCTAGTTTTCATAAGCAACACTGGAGTCTAGAAGACAGTAGAGAAATATTTTTTCAAAATTATTAAGAAGATTTACAACCTGGACATATATATATCCAAAGAAGTTATCAATCAAGTATGAAAATAGAATAAAGAAAATTTTAGACATGCAAGAACTCGTAAATTTTTCTCTCACAAATCCTTCCTCTGGAAGTTATTAGAAATTATATTCTACCAAACTGAAAGAGAAAACTCAGATGGAGAATTCTGGCAACAGGAAATCCAGAGTCAAAGGGAATCCTAAACCGATGGCAGCAGTGATCCTAGAATGATCTCTCTTAATAGTAATAGGGAGTAACCTGCCCATATGAGAAACTGTAAAAGGCTTAGAGAAATTTCTTCACAAGGATGAAATTGATCGAGTACCTAATATGTCTGAACATCTGAAGATGTTCAGTTAGCAATGTTTGAAGCTGGTCATGTTATTCCTAGAAAGTCAAGCAAATGACACCCTCTGCCCCTTCCCCACCCAAAAGAAAGATATTAACTTCAGGGAACATGAATATTTGTCATAGGTTGCTTCATAGCATTCTTAAAAATTACAATAACAAAAGCAATAAATAACTATAAAACTATGCTGAGAAATTATACTGAGAATAGAAAGTGTGTGCATATGTATTTGGCATAGGAAGAGAAAAGATAATCAAACCCTCATCCTCCATGAAGAAAGTTGAATAGATAATGCCTAAACTGAGAATCGAGAAGTAGCAATACAGCATGCTATTCAGATATATAAAAACTGAATGAAAGAAGTAGCTAAAAAAATAATTTTTTTGTGAATAGTAGAAATGTGAGACTGGAGGCAGAATCCAGCTATTATTTTCCTATAACAAGCTTTGGATAATCATTTGATTCTTTATACTACATAAATGTATAATTTTGATATACATGGTTTTTAAAAAGTAGAAAAGTTTGAAAAAGTAATGTTCAGATGAAGACTATAAGAGGCAGATATTGGCAGGGTGCAGTGGCTCATGCCTGTAATCCCAGCACTTTGGGATGCCGAGGCAGGCGAATCACCTGAGGTCAGGAATTCAAGACCAGTCTGGCCAACATGGTCAATCTCCATCTCCACAAAAAGACAAAAATTAGTCAGGCATGATGGCAGGTGCCTGTGATCCCAGCTACTCCAGAGGCTAAGGCAGGAGAATTGCTTGAACCCGGGAGGCAGAGGTTGCAGTAAGCTGAGATCGCGCCGTTGCACTCCAGCCTGGGTGACAGAGTGAGACTCCATCTCAAAAAAAAGTAATAAAATAAAATTAAAAAGAGGCAGATATTTAAAAATTAGAGATCTTGGAAATTAAATATATAATTATTGACATTTTGAGAAACTCTATAAATGCCCACGCATAGACAATTGGTTTTCAACAAAGGTATAAAGGTGATTGAAAGGACAAAAGACAGTTTTTCTGACAAATCATGGTGGGCCAAGTCAATGTTCATATTTACAAAAAATGAATTTTTGATCTATACCTTTCACCATATGCAAAAATTAAGTCAGTCACAATGGATCACAGATCTAAAGGAAAAACCTAAAAGAAAGACAGTCTACATGACTTTGGATCAAGTAAATATTTTGTATATATGACACCTCAAGCACAATTCATAAATAAATAAATTGATAAATTGGGTTTCATCATAATTTAAAATTTCTACTCTCTGAACAACACTGTGAAGAGTATGAAAAAAACAAGCCAGAGGCTGGAAGAAAATATTTACAAAACATACGACTAAGAATGTACTTGAATCCAGAATATATAAAGAACTCCCAAAACTCCGTTATAGGAAAACAAATGACACAACAACAAAAAAGGGGTAAAATATTTGAACAAACAACCCAAGAAATACAGGTGACAAATAAGTACATTTTAAAATGCTCAATATCTCTAGTCATCAGGGAAATGTAAATTTAAACTGCAATAGCATCTCCCTATACGCTTATTTAAAGGGTTAAAATGTAAAAGATTGACCCCACCAAGTGTTGGCAAGGATGTGGAGAAACAGGAAATCTCATAAACTACTGGAGAAAATGTAAAATAGTACAACCACTTTAGAAAACAGTTTAGCAGTTTTCTTAAATAGTTAAATACATGTCTATCAAATTATCTAGACATTCCACTTCTATGTATTTATTTAAGAGAAAGGAAAGTATATGTCCATAGAAAGACTTGTGCAGGAATGTCCATGGCAACTTTTTATTTATTGAGACAGAGTCTCGCTCTGTTGCCCAGGCTGGAGTGCAATGGTGTGATCTTGGCTCACTGCAATCTCTGCCTCCTGGGCTCAGGTGATCACCCTGCTTCAGCCCCCCGAGTAGCTGGGATTACAGGTGCAAGCCACCATGCCTGACTAATTTTTGTACTTTTTGTAGAGATGGGTTTTTGCCATGTTGCCCAGGCTGGTCTCGAACTCTCAGGCTCAAGCAATCTGCCTCCTTTCGCCCCCCCAAATTGCTGGGACTACAGGTGTGAACTGAGTTGAGGCTCAGTCTTAACTTTAATTTTAATGACCAAACACTAGGACCAACCCCAATGTCCATTAACAGATGAATATATATTCACAAACTAATGATGTATCTGTACAAAAAAAAAATTCAGCAATAAAAAGGAATGAACTATTGATACAAACTGCAACATGAATGAACCTCAATATAATTATGCTGAGAGAAAGAAGCTAGACAAAAAGAAGCACTTGCTGTATAATTCCACTTACATAAATTTCTAGAAAATTAAAGCAAATATAAAATGACAACCAGCATGGTGGCTCATGTCTGTAATCCCAGCTACTCAGGGGGCTGAGGCAGATGGGTCACTTGAGGCCAGGAGGTCAAGACAAGCCTGGGCAACATAGTGAGACTGCAGCTCTAAAAGAAATAAAAAATAAAATCATAATCATTTTTTAAATTGACAAAAAGCAGATCAGTGGTTGCCAGGGGATATGAGGTGGAGAGAACAACAGGAAGAAATTCCAAAAAGCACAAGAAACCTTTGAAGAGAAATAGATATGTCCATTATCTTGACTGTAGTGATAGTTTCACAGATGCATATACATTTGCCAAAATGTATCAAATTATCCATTTTAAATACGTACAACATTAAATTATTGTATGTTAATTACACTCCAGCAATGCTATTTTTAAAATATCAAGGTCATAAGAGACAAGGAAAGATTGAAGAATGGTCATAGTTTGGAGGACAATAAGGTGACATGACAACTAAATGGAATGTGAGATCTTGGACCAAATAAAGTCTGTATTTTAGTTTAATTGGGTTGTACCAGTGCTAATTTCCTAGTTTATAATTTTATTATATTTTGTACCAGTGCTAATTTCTTGGTTTATAATTGTACTGTATTATGTAAGATGTTATCATTAAGAAAAGTTAGTGAAAGTGTGTGGGAACAATTTTCAAAACACTATACACCTTTAATGATTTCAAAATAAAATATATTTTCTAAAAAATCTATAGAAGGGATAATTCCCAATAGGACAAAGTTAAAGAACAATCAAATTAGAAACTATAACTGAAGAATTCTAGCACATGGAAAAATAAATATTTTTTAATAAAAAAATTTGAATGACACGGAGAATAGATGCAGAAGTGCTAACATTAGTAGTACATTCAAAAGTCTATAGAAACTGTTGGAGAAGCAAGAACTTAAGTAACAACAGAAAAAAAAAAAAAAAATCCCAGAACTTAAGGTTAGCATGAGTCTTCAAATAGAAAAAGCCATCATATTGCCAAGCAGGAAAAGATGCTTTTAAAAGCTATACTTCAAGTCCTGGCACCAAAATTTTAGAACATCAAAAATAAATAGTAAATCTTAAAAGCTACCAGAAAGACAGACGACCTGGAATGGAAGGAGAATCATAATAAAATTTATGTCAGATATCCCAAAAGTAATATTGGTAACTATACAACAAACGGAGTGATATCTTTAAAGGTCTAAGTGGAAATTTATGTTTCAAATCTAACTTGAAACATAAAGTTATCTATCCAGACAAACTATCATTCAACGTAAGAAAAATATAAAAATATAATCAGATATATAAAAATCCTAATGCATACCATCTCTAATGTTGCACAACTCCAAGTACATGTACATGGTTTGCCCTAGAGTTGTGCAGCGCACAGCCTAGTGTAGTGTGTGCAGTAAACCAAATTCATAGATCCTTCTTGAAAGAATTAAATTCAAGGGCAATCACTAGAATAATAGGATATATTTCAAACAAATATAATAAAAGTATGGAACCAAGAAAATTTTGTAGCTGAAAAAGGGAAGAAAAAACATGTACAAACAAAAAGTATGGTAATAGAAAACAAAAATAGCATAAAAAGGCTATGAGAATTACCCTCCCACTGTAAATAATCACAAAACTGAACAAAATATGAAACGCTTCTAAGATATTCAACAATAGGCTCGTGACACTTGAGAAGCAGGAAGCGCACAAGATGAAACCTATGATTTTCCTGGCTTTCTGCCAGGTGGTAGTTTCACACAGCTCAAGAAGGGGATTATACATTCTCTTTATTTTCTCCTGAGGAAGAGATTGGAATTGAGGGAGGTCAAAATGACTAGAATTTGTGGAGCAGAATTCCAAAGATGGGGAAACTGTAAAACAACAGTCTACATTCTGCAAAGGAATCTTCTGGAGTGTGCGGAAAAGTATACTAACCTACACATCCATGAAATAAAACTCCTTGAGACTGACAGCAGGAAATCAGTAGGCTGAACTATTCCCAGAATGAGTCTAGGAATAGTTGACAAATCAGAGTACAGAAACTCCATAATATGCAGAACATTTGGAAGAAACCTCGGAAAGGTTAGACATCAGTAGTGGGACTAACCTAGGACTAAAGACTGCTCTAAATCCACTTGAGCAAAATTTAAAAGAACCAAACGGGCTTAGCAAAACAAACTATAACACTCTTTAAAGGAATAAAATGAAATCAGGTACTCAACAATATAAAATTTACTGTGTGGAATCTAATTTAAAAATGACCAAGCGTGCAAAGAAGCTGTTATGAACTGAAAGTTTATTCCTCCCCCAAATTCACATGTTGAAACCCACTTATGTGATAGTATTAGGAGGTGGGGCCTTTGGGAGGTAATCAGGTTTAGAAGAGGTCGTGAGCGTAGAGTCTTCATGATGAGATTAGTGTCCTTGCAAGAAGAGAAACAGACCAGTGTTCACTCACTCTCTCCACCATGTGAAGATGCAGCAAGAAGGCAGCCATCTGTAAACCAAAAAGACACCATGCACCCTAATCTTGAACTTTACAGCCCCCAGAACTGTGAGAAATAAATGTTTATTATTTAAGCTACCCAGTCTATGAGGTATTTTGTTATAGCCACCTAAGCAGACTACAAAACAAACATAAAAATGTTACAGATAAGCAAAAGAAAAATCAATAGATAGAAAAATAAATGATACAGATGATGAAATTATTGAAGACTTTAAATCAAAGTGTATTAATATTATACTGAAAAATTTAAAGAAAAATATCAACATAATGAGAATAAAAGACAAAAATGATACAAGTGGAACTTTCAGAAATGAAAAAAATACACAGAATAGGATTAACAGAGGAAAAGATTAGTGAACACAAAGCTATAGCAAGAGAAACTATCCAAAATAATACACAAAAGAGATAATTTTTAAAACATTGAATAAGGCCCTAGTGACCTGTGGGGCATTATCAAGCACACTAACATACACATAATCATACTGTCAGTAGGAGGGAATGTAAGGGGATGGAAATACAGAAAAAATATTTGAATAACTACTGGATGAAAACTGTCCAAATTTGATCCAAATTATAAACACAAAAGTCCAAGAAGTTTAACAAACCTCAAGCAGAATAACACAAAGATTATTCCTACCAAAGCACATTATAACAATGTTCGAAAACAGTGATAAAGAAAATCTTAAGGCCATAAAAAGAGACATATTACACACAAAAGTACAATGATAGAGGTTGTATCATTTCTGATAAGGCACTTTTTGTCAGAAACTATACAAACTAGAAAACTGAAAAAAAATCAGTCTAAAATTCTACACCCAGTAAAATACGTCACAAAATGAAGGCAAAATAAAAACTTTTCAGGCAAACAATGGCTTAGGAAATTTATCACCAGCAGAACTGCACTGGAAGAAAAGACGTTCTTCAAACAGAAAGAAAGTTATACCTGATAGAAATTTGGAACCACCCAATGGAGTAATCAGCATCAGAAATGGTAAATATGTAGGTAAATATGGAAGAAATTTTTGCTGAGTTTTAATTAAAAGATCATTGACTCCAACCAGGCACAGTGGCTCACTGGGGGAGACCGAGGCGGGTGGATTGCTTGAGGTCAGGAGTTCAAGACCAACCTGACCAACATGGTAAAACCCGGTCTCCACCAAAACTACAAAATTTGCCAGGAGTGGTGCTGCATTCCTGTAATCCCAGTTACTTGGGAAGCTGAGGCAGGAGAATCGCTTGAACCCAGGAGGCAGAGGTTGCAGTGAACTGAGATCACGCCATTGCACTCCAGCCTGGGCAACAAGAGTGAAACTTCGTCTCAAAAAAAACAAAACAAAACAAAAAAAAAACCATTGACTTCTTACAGCAAAATAATAACATGAGCTAGACACTACTATCTCCACCTTATAGATGAGAAATTGAAGCACACCTTGGTTAAGTAACTTTCCCAAGGCCACACAAAGTGATAGAGCTTCTATTTGAACCTACATGGTCTGAACATTTGGCCCCTACATTATAACATTATACAATTTAAAAAAATTATTTTTTCTCTATAGACAGGGTCTCTCTGTCACCTAGACTGGAGTACAGTAGTATGATCATAGCTCACTGCAACCTTGAACTCTTGGGCTCAAGCAATCCTCCTGCATCAGTCTCCCAAGTAGCAGGGACTACAGGTGCACATCACCATACCTAGCTAATTTTTTTTTTACTTTTTATAGAGACAGGGTCTTGCTATATTTCCCAGGCTGGTCTTGAACTCTGAGTGATCTTCCCACCTCAGCCTCCCAAAGTGTTAGGCTTATAGGTGTGAGCCACCTTGCCTGGCAAAACATCAAATATTTATAAAATAAAATATTATAGACCCAATTAAATAAAATAAGTATGAACTTTATGTATTAAAATAGATGGGTCTCAAAATACTGTTAGGTAAAATTAGCAAGTTACAGAAAGATACATATAATATGAAACCATTTATGATAAAAACAAAGGCAAACATAAAAACAACATTGTGAATTTCACAAGGGCATATATATCTATGAAAAATATTTTTCAAAATATGAAAATATTCATGCCAAATACAATAATAGTCATTAGTTAGGAGAAGGAAAAGGACCTGAATTTGAGAGTGTTGATCAAAGAAAACTTTAGTTTTATCTGTAATGTCTTAATTTTTGAAAAGTAGAATATATTCATATAATACAGTTATCAAGCTAAAAGTTTGTTATTGATCCTACCGGACCAGTAATATCAATATGATTAATAATAGTGTCAGTAGTATCAATGACAATATCAGCAGTATCAATGACAGTATCAGCAGTATCAATAACAAACTCTTAGCTTGATAGCCCCAAAAGTGGATGATTTAGTCCTATCTTAAGTACACAAAGTCATATGCAAATAATGAGAGTTTTATGCATGTTTCTTGGAGAAGCATTTTAAAAGAGACCACTATTTTTATGAATAAACCTAAAACACAGAAGAGGTTATTGTAACTAGCATTTATATAATCACTTCAGAGATAATTATCAATTTGTGAATATATTCTATCATTTTTCCAGATTTATTGATATAACTGACAAATAAAAATTGTATCTATTATAATGTAAATTGATGTTTTGATATATGTATGCACTGTGAAATGATTAGCACATTCAAGCTAATATATTCATCAACTCACAGTTATCATGTGTGTGTGAAGAACATTTAAGATCTACTCTCTTAGCAATTTTCAAGTATACAATACATTATTAATAACTATACTTATCATGCTATATAATAGATCTCCAGAGTTTATCCTATAAAACTGAAACTTTTAACCTTTAAACCACATCTCCCTATCCCCCCTCCCACCCAGCCCCTGATAACCACCATTCTACTCTCTGCTTCTATGAGTTTGACCTTTTTAGATTCCACATATAAATGAGATAATGTGTCATTTGTTCCTTCATGCCTGGCTTACTTCACTTAACCTAATGTCCTCCAGGTTCATTTGTGTTGCTGCAAATGACAGAATTTCCTTCTTTTTTGAGACTGAATAGCATTTCATTTTGTATATATACCACCTTTTCTTTATCAATTAATCTGCTGATTCTATATCATGGCTATTGTGAATAATGCTGCAAGGAACACGAAAGTGTGGTCATCTCTTCAACATACTGATTTTATTTCCTTTGGATACATACCCAGAAGTAAGATTGCTGGATTTTATGATAGCCCTATTTTAAATGTTTTGAGGAATCTCCATACTGTTTTCCATCAGGGCTCCAATAATTTATATTCCTACCCTCAGTGCACACAGATTCCCTTTTCTCTACATTACCACAAACACTTGTTGTCGCTTGTCTTTTTGATAGTAGCCATCCTAACATGTGTGAGGTGATATCTCATTGTGGTTTCAATTTCCATTTCCCTGCTGATGAGCTTTTTTTATATATATCTGTTGTCCATTTGCATGCCTTCTTTTGAGAAATGTCTATTCAGGTTCTATGACCATTTTAAATTGGGTTATTTGCTTTCTTGCTATTGCATTATTTAAGACCCTTATATATTTTTAATATTTATCCCTTTTCAGATGTATGGTTTTGAAATATTTTCTTTCATTTTGTAGATTGTAGCTTCGCTCTTGTTTGATGTGTGTGTGCACACGTGTGTGTCTATTTGTCTCTTTATTTTGCTGTGCAAAACTTTTTTAGTATGACGGACTTCCATTCTTCTATTTTTGTTTTGTGTCCTGTGCTTTGGGGGTCATATTCAGAAAGCTATTGCTCAGATCAGTTTCAAGAAGCTTTTTCCACAAAACTGTTAAAAAATAACTATGACTACAGAAGTTCTTTCCAAGATGGCCGAATAGGAACAGCTCCAGTCTGCAGCTCCCAGTGTGATTGATGCAGAAGACGGTGATTTCTGTATTTCCAACTGAGGTATCCTCATTCATCTCATTGCAACTGGTTGGACAGTGGGTGCAGCCCACGGAGGGCGAGCTGAAGAAGGGCAGGGCATAGCCTCACCCAGAATGTGCAAGGGGTCAGGGGATTTCCCTTTCCTAGACAAGGGAAGCCGTCACAGACTGTACCTGGAAAATCGGGACACTCCCACCCAAATACTGCGCTTTTCCAATGGTCTTACCAAATGGCACACCAGGAGATTATATCCCACGCCTGGCTCAGTGGGTCGCATGCCCATGAAGCCTTCGTAACTGCTAGTGCAGCAGTCTGAGATCAACCTGCGAGACAGCAGCCTGGCAGAGGGAAAGGCATCCACTATTGCTGAGGCTTAAGTAGGTAAACAAAGCAGCCGGGAAGCTCGAACTGGGCAGAACCCACTACATCTCTGCAAGACCTGCTACCTCTGTAAACCCCACCTCTGGGGGCAGGGCATAGCTGAACAGAAGGCAGCAGAAACTTCTGCAGACTTAAACATCCCTGTCTGACAGCTCTGAAGAGAGCAGTGGTTCTCCCAGCATGGTGTTTGAGCTCTGAGAACGAAAAGACTGCCTCCTCAAGTGGGTCCCTGGCTCCCATGTAACCTAACTGGGATACACCACCCAGTAGGGACTGACTGAGACCTCATACAGGTGGGTACCCCTATGGGACGAAGCTTCCAGGGGAAGGATCAGGCAGCAATATTTGCTGTTCTGCAATATTTGCTGTTCTGCAGCCTCTACCATGATACTCAGGCAAACAGTGTCTGGAGTGGACCTCTAGCAAACTCCAAAGGACCCACAGCTAAGGGACCTGGCTCTTAGAAGGAAAACTAACAAACAGAAAGGAATAGCATCAACATCAACAAAAAGGACATTCACACCAAAACACCATCCGTAGGTCACCAACATCAAAGAACAAAGGTAGATAAAACCACAAAGATGGGGAGAAACCAGAGCAGAAAAACTGAAAATTCTAGAAACCAGAATGCCTTTTCTCCTCCAAAGGATCACAGTTCCTTGTCAGCAATGGAACAAAGATGAACAGAGAATGACTTTGACAGGCTGACAGAAGTAGGCTTCAGAAGGTCAGTAATAACAAATTTCTCCAAGCTAAAGAAAGATGTTTGAATCCATTGCAAGGAAGCTAAAAACCTTGAAAAAAGATTAGATGAATGACTAACTAGAATAAACAGTGTAGAGAAGACCTTACATGACCTGTTGGAGCTGAAAACCATGGTACGAGAACTTCATGATGCATGCACAAGCTTCAATAGTCGATTAGACCATGTGGAAAAAAGAGTATCAGTGATTGAAGATCAAATTAATGAAATAAAGCAAGAAAACAAGATTAGAGACAAAAGAGTAAAAAGAAATAAACAAAGCCTCCAAGAAATATGGGACTATGTGAAAAGACGAAATCTATGTTTGATTGGTGTACTTGAAAGTGATGAGGAGAATGGAACCAAGTTGGAAAACACTCTTCAGGATATTATCCAGGAGAATTTCCCCAACTTAGCAAGACAGGCCAACATTCAAATCAGGACATACAGAGAACACCACAAAGATACTCTTCAAGAAGAGCAACCCCAAGACACATAATTGTCAGATTCTCCAAGGCTGAAATGAGGAAAAAATGTTAAGGACAGTCAGAGAGAAAGGTTGGGTTACCCACAAAGGGAAGCCCATTAGACTAACAGCATATCTCTCAGCAGAAACTCTACAAGCCAGAAGAGAGTGAGGGCCAATATTCAACATTCTTAAAGAAAAGAATTTTCAACCCAGAATTTCATATCCAGCCAAACTAAACTTCATAAGTGAAGGAGAAATAAAATCCTTTACAGACAAGCAAATGCTGAGAGATTTTGCCACCACCAGGCCTGTCTTATAAGAGCTCCTGAAGGAAGCACTAAACATAGAAAGGAACAACTGGTACCAGCCACTGCAAAAACATGCCAAATAGTAAAGACCATTGATGCTAGGAAGAAATTCCATCAAAGAACGGGCAAAATAACCACATAACATCATAATAACAGGATGAAATTCACACATAACAGTATCAACCTTAAATGTAAATGGACTGAATGCCCCAATTAAAAGACACAGACTGGAAAATTGGATCAAGAGTCAAGACCCATCACTGTCTGTATTCAGGAGACCCAGCTCACATGCAGAGACACACATAGGCTCAAAATAAAGGGATGGAGGAAGATCTACCAAGCAAATGGAAAGCAAAAAAAAAAAAAAAAAAAAAAAAAAAAAAAAAAAAAAAAAAAAAAAAGAAAAAAAAAAAAAAAAAAAAAAAAAAAAAAAAAAAAAAAAAAAAAAAAGCAGGGGTTGCAATCCTAGTCTCTGATAAAACAGACTTTAACCCAACAAAGATCAAGAGCGACAAAGAAGGCTATTATATAATGTTAAAGGGATCAATTCAACAAGAAGAGCTAACTATCCTAAATATATATGCACCCAATACAGGAGCACCCAGATTCATAAAGCAAGTCCTTAGAGACTTACAAAGAGACTTAGACTCCCACACAATAATAATGGGAGACTTTAACACTCCAATGTCAATATTAGACAGATCAATGAGACAGAAGGTTAACAAGCATATCCAGGACTTGAACTCAGCTCTGCACCAAACTGACTTAATAGATATCTACAGAACTCTCCACCCCAAATCAACAGAATATACATTCTTCTCAGCACCACACACACTTATTCCAAAACTGACTACATAGTTGGAAGTAAAGCACTCCTCAGCAAATGTAAAATAACAGATATCACAACAAACTGTCTCTCAGACCACAGTGCTATCAAGTTAGAACTCAGGATTAAGACACTCACTCAAAACCGCACAACTACATGGAAACTGAACAACCTGCTTCTGAATGACTACTGGGTAAATAACGAAATGAAAGTGGAAATAAAGATGTTCATTGAAACCAATGAGAACAAAGACACAACATACCAGAATCTCCAGGACACATTTAAAGCAATGTGTAGAGAGAAATTTAGAGCACTAAATGCCCACAAGAGAAAGCAGGAAAGATCTAAAATGGACATCCTAATATCACAATTAAAAGAACTAGAGAAGCAAGAGCAAACAAATTCAAAATCTAGCAAAAGACAAGAAATAACCAAGATCAGAGCACAACTGAAGGAGATAGAGACCCAAAAAAACCCTTCAAAAAATCAATGAATCCAGGGGCTGGTTTTTTGAAAAGATCACCCAAATTGATAGACCGCTAGCAAGACTAATAAAGAAGAAAAGAGACAAGAATCAAATAGATGCAACAAAAAATGATAAAGGGGATAGTATCACCACTGATCCCACAGAAATACAAACTACAAAAAGACAATACTATAAACACCTCTATGCAAATAAACTAAAAAATCTAGAAGAAAGGGATAAATTCCTGGACACATGCATCCTTCCAAGACAAAACCAGGAAGAAGGTGAATCTCTGAATAGACCAATAACAGGCTCTGAAAAAGAGCCTGAATTACCAAGACAATCCTAAGCAAAAAGAACAAAGCTGGAGGCATCACACTACCTGAATTCAAACTATACTACAAGGCGACAGTAGCCAAAACAACATGGTACTGGTACTAAAACAGAGATATAGACCAATGTAACAGAAAAGAGGCCTTGGAAATAACACCACACATCTACAATCATTTGACGTTTGACAAACCTGACAAAAACAAGAAATGGGGAAAGGATTCCCTATTTATAAATGGTGTTGGGAAAACTGGCTAGCCATATGTAGAAAGCTGAAACTGGATCCCTTCCTTACACCTTATGCAAAAATTAATTCAAAATAGAATAAAGACTTAAATGTTAGACCTAAAACCTAGGTCTAACATTTTATGTAATGTTAGACATAAAATTCCTAGGAGAAAACCTAGGCAATACCTTTCAGGACATAGGCATGGGCAAAGACTTCATGACTAAAACACCAAAAGCAATGGCAACAGAAGCCAGAATTGACAAATGGGATCTAATTAAACTGAGGAGCTTCTGCACAGCAAAAGAAACTACCATCAGAGTGAACAGGCAACCTACAGAATGGGAGAAAATTTTTGCAATCTACCCACCTGACAAAGGGCTAATATCAAGAATCTACAAAGAACTTAAACAAATTTACAATAAAATAAACAAACAACCCCATCAAAAAGTGGGCAAATGATATGAACAGACACTTCTCAAAAGAAGACATTAATGCAGCCAACAGACACATGAAAAAATGCTCTTCATCACTGGTCATCAGAGAAATGCAAATCAAAACCACAATGAAATACCATTTCATACCAGTTAGAATGGCGATCATTAAAAAGTCAGGAAACAACATGTGCTGGAGAGGATGTGGAGAAATAAGAACACTTTTACACTGTTGGTGGGAGTGTAAACTAGTTCAACCATTTTGGAAGACTGTATGGTGATTCCTCCAGGATTTGGAACCAGAAATACCATTTGACCCAGCCATCCCACTACTGGGTATACACCCAAAGGATTACAAATCATGCTACTGTAAAGACATATGCACACATATGTTTATTCTGGCACTATTCACAATAGCAAAGACTTGGAACCAACCCAAATGCCCATCAATGATAGACTGCATTAAGAAAATGTGGCACATATACACCATGGAATACTATGCAGCCATAAAAAACTATGAGTTCATGTCCTTTGCAGGGACATGGATGAAGCCAGAAACCATCATTCTGAGCAAACTATCACAAGGACAGAAAACTAAACACCACATGTTCTCACTCATAGGTGGAAATTGAACAATGAGAATACTTGCACAGGGTAGGTAACATCACACATGGGGGCCTGTCATGGCGTGGGGAGCAGGGGGATGGGTACATTAGGAAAAATACCTAATGTAAATGATGACTTAATGGGTGCAGCAAACCAACAAGGCACATGTATACCTATGTAATAAACCTGCACGTTGTGCACATGTACCCTAGAACTTAAAGTAAAATTAAAAAATAAATAAGTAACTATAGCTACAATCATTTGTTAAGAGATACAGTTTACAAAAGGATTTAAATTATGACATCAGATACATTAAGTATAAGTGGGGGAAGTAAAAATGTAGAGTTTTTGTAGGCAAAGTTAACTGGCTATCAGCTTAAAATCATGTTATAAGATGTTTCATGCAAGTCTAGTGGTAACTACAAAGCAAAAACCTACAGTAGATACACAAAATATAAAAATGAATATTCAAAACACACCACCATAGAAACTCATCACCATCAAACCATGAAGAAAAACAGCAAGAAAGGAAAAAAATGAACAAAAGATCTATAAAGCAACCAAAAAAAGAGTAACAAAATGGCAGTAGTATATCATTACCTATAAATAATTACTTTAAATGTAAATGGATTATATTCTTCAATCAGAAGCTGTAAAGTGGCTGAATAGATTTTTTAGAGACCAGGGCACAACTACATGCTGCCTACAAGAAACTCACTCCACCTTCATGGACACAAATAGACTGAAAGTGAAGAGATGGAAAAGGATATTCTACTAAATGGAAACCAAAAGAGATCAGGAGTAGCTATACTTAGACAAAATATTATTTAAGTCAAAAACTATAATAAGAGGCAAAGAAGGTTATTATGTAATGATAAAGGGGTCAGTTCATCAAAAGGACATAAGAATTATAAATATATACACCCAGTATCAGCACACCTACATATATAAAGCAAATATTAAATGATCTGAGGGGAGAGAGAGACTACAATACAATAATAGTAGGGTACATCAATACTTTACTTTCACTATGGACAGATCATTCAGACAGTAATCAATAAGAAAACTTTGGACTTGAACTACACTTTAAACCAAATAAACCTAACAGACATATGTAGAATATTCCATCTGAAAGCAACATAATACACATTCTTCTCACATGCACATAAAACATTCTTCAGGATAATTTGTTAGGTCATAAAACAAATCTTAACAAATGTAATAAGATTCAAATTGTAGGAAGTATCTTTTTTCACCACAATGGTATAAAACTAGAGACCAATAAATAGCATAAACAATCTCAAAAATGTATAAATATGTAGAAATTTAAAAACATGATCATGAATAACCAATAGGTCAAAGGAGAAATTAAAAGGTAAATTTTAAAATATCCTCACACAAACAAAAATAAAAACACAACATCCCAAAACTTCTGGGATGCAGCCAAAGCAGTTTAAAAGGTAAGTTTATAGCAAAAAACACCTACATCAAAAAAGAGGAAAGATCTCAAATAAACAACCTCACATTATACATCATGGAACTAGGGAAAAAAACACTAAGTGCAAAGTCAGCAGAAGAAAGGAAATAATAAAAGTCAGAACAGAAATAAATGACATAAAAACTAAAAAAGAATCAATAAAACTACAAGATTTTTTTAAAAAACTTTGTTACACTAAAAGAAAGAAAGAAAGACTCAAATAAATAAAAGCAGAAATGAAAGAGGCAACACTACAACTCATACCACAGAAATACAAAGGATCATAAGAAACTATTATGAATAATTCTGTGTCAACACATGAACTAACCTAGAAGAAATGGATAAATTCCTAGAAATATATAACCTACCAAGACTGAACCATAAAGAAACAGAAAATCTGAATAGACCAATAACAAGTAGAAAGTTTGAATCACTAACAAAAAAGCCCAGAACCAGATAGCCTCATTGCAAATTCTTCCAAACATTTAAAGAAAAACTAATACAGTTTCTTCTTAAACTCCCTTTAAAACTTGAAAAGGTGGGAACACTTCCAAATACATTTTATGAGACCAGTTTCACCCTGATGCCAAAGCCAGAAAAGGGCATTGCAAGAAAAGAAAATTACAGACCAAATATCCCTGATAAACACAGATGCAAAAATCCTCAAAAGAATACTAGCAAACCAAGTTCAATAGCACATTTAAAAAATAATATTTCACAATCAAGTAGGATTTATCCCCATCCTAACAAGGATGATTGAACATACTCAAGTCAATAAATGCGATACACCACATTAACAGAATAAAATACAAAAATTATATGATTATCGCAGCACATGCAGAGAAAACATTTGACAAAATTCATAATCCTTTTATGTTAAAAACTGTCAGTAAGTTATGTGTAGAAGGAAGGTACCTCAATACAATAAAAGACATATAGGACAAGCCCACAGCTAACATCACCCTCAATGGTGAAAAGCTGAAAGCTTTTCCAGTAAGATCAGAAAAAGACAAAGTTGCCAACTTTCAGCACTTCTATTCAATATTTTATCATTTAAACTGTTTATGAAAGATGGCTATTAATTCAATGTTCAGCAAACTGTAGTAAGTCCCAACCAAGGTGTAAGGCACTATTATAATAAATAAGAATACAGTAATAATAAGAAATACATGCCGCTCCAGCCTTTATAAAACATGTAGTTCAAAGTAGAAGAAAGAACTTTTAATTAGTTATGAGGCAAATAGGACAATGAAACAAAAGACATAGCTCAGAAACAAATATATACTTCCCTCACTGACCGCCTACCACCTGCCTCACCAAACGCACTGCCTTGTTGCCGCCCGGCAGAAATGCTTCGTTTACCTACAGTCTTTCGCCAGATGAGACCGGTGTCCAGGGTACTGGCTCCTCATCTCACTTGGGCTTATGCCAAAGATAATTTTGGTGCAGATGCCTGAGTCTTAATGCTTCAAGGTATAGACCTTTTAGCCAATGCTGTAGCTGTTACAATGGGGCCAAAGGGAAGAACAGTGATTATTGAGCAGAGCTGGGGAAGTCCTAAAGTAACAAAAGATGGTGTGACTGTTGCAAAGCAGTCACAAAAGATAGTGTGACTTAAAGGATAAATATCAAAATACTGGAGCTAAACTTGTTCAAGATGTTGCCAATAGCACAAATAAAGAAGCTGTGGATGGCACTACCACTGTTACTGCACTGGCACACTCTATTGCCAAGGAAGGCTTAGAGAAGATTAGCAAAGGTGCTAATGCAGTGGAAATCAGGAGAGCTGTGATGTTAGCTGTTGATGCTATAAGAGCTGAACTTAAAAACCAGTCTAAACCTGCACGGATTGCTACAGTTTCTGCGAATGGAGACAAAGAAATTGGCAATATCATCTCTGATGCAATGAAAAAGGTTGGAATTGGAAGAAAGGGTATCATCCACAGTAAAGAATGGAAAAACGCTGAATGATGAATTAGAAATTATTGCAGGCATGAAGGTTGATCGAGGATATATTTCTCCATACTTAACTAATACATCAAAAGATCAGAAATGTGAATTCCAGGATGCCTATATTCTGCTGAGTGAAAAGAAAATTTCTAGTGTCCAGTCCATTGTACTTGCTCTTGAAATTGCCAGTGCTCACTGTAAGCCTTTGGTCATAATCACTGAATACGTTAATGGAGAAGCTCTAAGTACACTCGTCTTGAATAGTTTAAAAGTTGGTCATCAGGTTGTGGCAGTCAAGGCTCTAGGGTTTGGTGACAATAGAAACAACCAGGTTAAATATATGGCTATTGCTACTGGTGGTGCAGTGTTTGGAGAAGAGGGGTTGACCCTCAATCTTGAAGACGCTCAGCCTCATGACTTAGGAAAAGTTGGAGAGGTCATTGTGACCAAAGACGATGCCATGCTCTTAAAAGGAAAAGGTGACAAGGCTTAAATTCAAAAATGTGTTCAAAAAATCATTGAGCAGTTAGATGTCACAAGTAGTGAATATGAAAAAGAAAACCTGAATGAACCACTGGCAAAAGTTTCAGATGGAGTAGCTGTGCTGAAGGTTGGTGAGACAAGTGATGCTGAAGTGAATGAAAAGAAAGATGGAGTTACAGATGCCCTTAATGCTACAAGAGCAGTTGTTGAAGAAGGCATTGTTTTGGGAGGGGGTTGTGCCCTGCTTTGGTGCAATTCAGCCTTGGACTCATTGACTCCAGCTAATGAAGATCAAAATATTGGTATAGAAATTATCAAAAGAACACTCAAAATTCTAGCAATGACCATTGCTAAGAAAGCAGGTGTTGAAGTATCTTTGATAGTTGAGAAAATTATGCAAAGTTCCTCAGAAGTTGGTTATGATGCTATGGTTGGAGATTTTGTGAATATGCTGGAAAAAGGAATTACTGACCCAACAAAGGTTGTGAGAATTGCTTTATTGGATGCTTCTGGTGTGGCCTCTCTGTTAATTACAGCAGAAGTTGTAGTCACAGAAATTCCTAAAGAAGAGAAGGATTCTGGAATGCATGCAATGGATGGAATGGGAGGTGATATGGGAGGTGGCATGTCCTAACTCCTAGAGCAGTGCTTTATCTTTATTAATAAACTGTGACAGGAAGCCCAAGGAAGTGTTCCTCATCAATAACTTCAGAGAAGACAGTTGGAGAAAAGGCTGGCTGATGTTAAAGAAATCACAAAAACCATCAGTTACTGGTTTCAGTTGACAAAATATATAATGGTTTACTGCTGTCATTGTCCATGCCCACAGATAATTTAGTTTATATTTTTGAATAAAAAGACATTTATACATTCCTGATACTGGGTAAAAGAGCCATGTACTAATGTACTGCTTTCAACTTAAATCACTGAGGCATTTTTACTACTGTTCTGCTAAAAATGAGGATTTTAGTGCTTGCCACAACCAGATGAGAAGTTAAGCAGCCATTCTGTAGAGAGTGAGAATAATTGTGTACAAAGTAGAGAAATATCCAATTATGTGACTATCTTTGTATAACAAAAATTTGTTTAAAGTTAAAAAAAAAGAAACAAATATATATCTGATTTATGATAAAATTAATACATGGTAAGGATGGTCTTTTCAATAAACCGGATATTAAAGATACATATCTTGATGTACTCATTTTATAACATACACAAAAATCACTTTTACATGAATAGTATAAAACAATAAGCTTCTAGGAAAAAAAAACAAGAGAATAAAGTCATGATTTGGGGGTAGGTAACAATTTCTTAAATAAGACAGAAAATCCACAAAGAAAAATCTTGACAAATTATGCTTTATTAAAATTGAGCACTTCTGTTCTTCAGAAGGTTCTGTGAAAGGTAAGCCAAAGACTAGGAGATGGTATTTGCAATGCACACATATTCAACAACGGACAAATATACAAAATATATTACAAAAAGAATATAAAACAAACCTCTAACGTATCAATGGAGTGTGGTGGGGGAGGCAGCCCAAAAACAAAGTGAACAAAGACTTGAACAGGAATTTTACAAAAGAAGATATATAAATGGCCGATATATAAATAGCCAATAAAAAGACATTCATCCTCATTAGTCACCATTATGGAGATGCAATTTACAAAAACACAATGAAGATACTACTATACACACATCAGAATGAATAAATAAAATATTGGAAATACCAAATGTTGACAAGAATGCAAAGTCATTAAAATTTTCATACACTCATGGTGGGAGTTTATTTTATTTATTTAATTTTTAATTTCTGTGGACACATAGTGGGTATATATATTCAGGGGGCTGGTGGGAGTTTAAATTACTAGAACCCATTTAGGAAACTGCTTGACAGTGTCTACTAACACTGAACATATGCCTACCCATGACCCTGCACATTTACTCCCAGAAATACACCTAATAGAAATACATAAATCTTTCAGAAATAAAAGCAGATACAAGCATAAAAGAATTTGCATTACAGCAGAAGCAGTCATGATAGCCAGAAATTATAAATGACACAAATGACAATGAACATTAGAATGGATTAAACACATCGCGGTATACTCATTCAAAGAAACAGGAAAGAAAGACCACTGCCATTCACACCATGAATTTTACAAACATAATATTGAGTCAAAGAAGACCCCAAGAAATACAGACTGTATGGTTTCATTTAAGTGAAGTTCAACAAAATACAAACTAATCTGTGGCGCTAGAAGTCAAGATATTGGTTACCTTGAAGGAGCTTATTACTGGAAGAGGGAACAAAGGGGTTTTTGGAGTGCTGGTAATATTATATTTTTTTATCTGAATAGGTGATAACATGTGTGTGCATATTTTGTGAAAATTCATCTCTCTCTCTCTCTCTCTCTCTCTCTCTCTCTATATATATATATATATATATATACACACACACACACACACACACTCATGATGTGTTCACATTTTTGTGTGATGCTGTACTTCAATTAAAAGTTTATTTAAATGAAAAGAAAATTAGAAGTTTGATGAGAGCTTTGGAAATTAACAGGATGATATGCAAGTATATCACAGAAGACAGATAAAGTCAGGACAGGCATCCTAAAGAACATACTATTTAAATTGAACTATGGGAATTAGCCAGGAAAAAGTAGGTGTGGTGTCAGCAGCAGGGAACAGGTGGAGTAGAGATGGAGAAGACTCTTTTAGGAAAGAAAGGATTTGAGCAGAAACCTGGACACATGGAAAGGGCATAGCTCATTCAAGATATGGAAGGAAGTCTGATGCAAGCAAAAAGATCTAGGGTAGGAGTGGCAAGAAATGAAGCTGAAGACATAGGCAAGGTCTAGACCAGACAGGGCCTTACATGCCATATCAAGGGTTTTGAATTCTATCTTAAATGCAATGGAAAGTTATAGATAGACTTTTAGTACAGGCCTGACATGACCTGGTTTTATTGTTAGAAGATGGCTACAGCATGGAGAATTGATTAGAGGGAAGAAAGACTGGAATTGGAGAGACTGTTTAAGAGACTGTCACAGTACCCCAGGTAGGAGATGATGATGGATTCCATTACCCTGGACAGAGGGAATAGAGAGAAAGAAATGTAGGATGTAAATTGATGATGAGATATAAGCTATAAAGAAAAGGTACAAGTCAGGGAGGTTTCCCAGAGGTCTTTCCAGACAATTGCGTGGATGATAATACCAGCTATTGAGATAAGGAATCCTGGAGAATGGTTAGATTAAGGCAAAAGGATGTGTTCCATTTTAGACATATTGACCTTGAGATCTCTGCAGGACATCCAAGAGGAGGTCTTAAGTAAACATTTGACACATAAGTCGCAAATTCAGGACAGAGGCCTGAATTGAAGGCATAAGTCATTAGTGATTCTACTTCTTGTTGGCAATAGAATGTGTGACAGAATTATTTTTCAATATTAACATATGCTTTGTTTTTGTCCAAGAATTCTTTTACCCCATATAACCTACCCCCATTCAGGCAACAAGACTTTACCATATTAATTGTATCAAAAAAGGGGCCAAATTCTAGACTTCTAAGTCAAAGCTCTGAAGGACTTGAGGCCCAAATTTTGCATCATAAACAACAGATTCTAAATAATACATAATCAGTTAGAATTAGTTTTCCTGCCCCCAAAAAAGATAAAGGGTTTGAGGGCTGGGACGGAAAAGAGTTGAAGAAGTGATAAAAATCTACACTTAGGTGGTTTCTCTGATAAGGGGCCTTATTTATTACCCTCTATCCATAACTGCCCTGGGCTGACTCTTAGGAAAGGGAGAGAAAACAATGGACACCTCAGATACTCAATCAGCTTAAATATGGAGGAAGCTATGTCTCAGTTCTCATGTGAATCCCAGGGAGCTGATAGGGTCTTCAGAGGGCGGGGTAACTAAGTTATAACAGACCGGTCCCAGACAGCCTGAGTGTTCCATGCTCCAGTGAGGCATGTGAAAATAACAGAAGTTGCTGAAAGAGAGAAGTGAGAGCTAAAGACCTATTGGTCAATATAAGAAAAACATAACAGCTAATTCAGTGGATTGATGAGCAAAAAGAAGATGGAACAAAGATGTATCAAACAATATAAAAGTCTTATTAAAATACTATTACCTTGCCCCAAATCTACACATGTTAGATGCTAGCTCTTGCTAGAAAAATGCTGCATTAACAAACTATCCCAAACTCAGTGTCTTAAAATAATAGCTATTTAGCAAATGTGTCTGCAGGTTTGCTGGGAGTTAGCTGATCTAGGCTGATGTGATGGGGGGTAAATTCTGCTGGACATGTCTCTCACCCATTTTCTAGGACTGGTGGACTAGTTGAGGCTTGTTTCTCTTATGGTGCCAGTGAAGGTACAAAGGTCGGCATATCCAAATCTGCATAGGTTTCAAACCTCTAATCACATTATACCTGCTAATATCCCATTGGCATATATGCTTGCTAATATCCCGCTAAGTCCTGTGGCTGAATCTGGAGTCAAGAGTTCAGAATAGCCTTGTCCAAAGTTATTCAGTAAAGAGAAAGGTGAAGAATTGGGGCTATTGATTCTGTGTCTACCACATCCATACTTAGATGAAATCCCTGGAAGTGGAGGAAGGAAATATCTATGATTTAACCACAAAAGATACAAATTAGTGACAGAAAAACAAAATCACATTGCTTGCACACCCAGGATTTTGAATTGGGATTTGATAGGAATATTACAATAGGGGCATAAACAAAATGCAAAAAGAACCCAAAGGAAAAATCCCATTCTGACATCAGAATGACATCACAAATAAGGTGACATTTGATGAATGTCCTATGAAGATGATTAGAATTTTGAACAACTGAGGTTAAGCAAAAGCACAGAATCATGAAAATTATTCTTTGAAATGGCAAAGATTTCTGTGGCTGGATCATGGGATTTATTGAGTGGAGCAATTTCTCCTCAGGAGACCAGACACATGTGAGCTACGCGAATCCACAGAAGTGTTGTTATCTTTCTATTTTTTCCTGGCTTATATGAAGGACTATAGGTCAGGAACTGTGCAAGAGGAGGAATGTGCATATGTTGGGGTGGGGATAGATAGGGGAGGTCTGGAAGGGATAATTCATTTCAAACTCAAAATAGCAGACTGAGAGAAGACATAGGGAGAACAGACAGAGAAACCAGAAAAGCTGGAAAAAGATAAGAGAAAACCACAAGAAGACCTGTTTAACCCTAATTTCTGTGGCTTTTCTGATGAAGATGTAGTATTAATTGTTTCAGAGTTCATCAGAGATCCACATATCCTAAATCTGAGATATAAGCCAGTTGAAAACAAACATTCCACTTGAGTGGCATTTTAATGACACAAAGGCTAAAATGGGGGGGGGGGGGACATTTGCATAGCAATAACTATTATTGTTTTAAAACTGCATAGAATTTTCAGAGCCCGGAACAACCACCAAATCAGGAATTCAAACCGCACCCTGGGAAGACTGGACTTCCTTTTGTTAAAAAGAAAAACCAAAGATCTCTGAGGTTAGTTACCAGGCAGTAAAAATCAGAAGTCTAAACTCCCCTCTAACCACTGGAATATTTGCCATGTGGACCCACACCCACCTAGGACATTGCCAAAACCCCAAAAAAAGTACCATGACTAAGATCCATGTCTTTCTCTGGGTACTATTTCCACAGAAAGCTTCTTATGTCTCTTCCCTGACATTTCACAAAATAGAGAAAAAGGAAAAGAAAAAAAATATCCCTGAGGAAAGGCCAAGTATAAAGAAGAATTTGATTTTGGCATTGCTTTGAAAGGTTCCACTTACTTCCTCAACCCATGGAATGCTTATTGTTGAACCAACACCGTAAGAAGGACATGGCTTCAGCTTCAGTAAGACTGCACTGTATGCAAAAATATTGAATAGATGGATAAATAATAATTATTGAACTCCTATTGTGTGCCAGAAATGGTAGTGAGAATTCTACATGTGACTCAAAGATCCTGACAAAGATTTCAGAAAGTAAATATTTTTATTATCCCCATTTTATAGATGAGATAGCTGAGGCAGAAATAGATTGTGTATCTTTCCCAAGGTTGACATGATAAGAAAGTAGCCAAGTGAGGATTCAGTCCGCACACTCTGATTCCAGGGCTCATCTGCTCGTGTACTATGTTCACTGACTCCTAGAGAAGAAATTAGAAATAACACCACCCTTACATTAAACTTTCCAAAGAATATAAAAAGAGAGAACACTTTCCAACTCATTTTATGAGACCAGGATATCCTTCACTAAAAGCTGACATGGATATAATAAAAAAGGAAAATTACAGACCAATCTGTCTTGGGAAGGTAGAAGCAAAAAAAAAATGGTATACCAAAATACCAACAAATTGGTTTCAGAGAATTCATATAAACAAATAAGAAAATGATCACCCAAAGAAAAATGAGATTTCACAAAAGAAGATATCAAAATGGTTAAAAAAAAAAAAAAGGAAAAAGCCACATATTCTTTTAAGTGCTCAATGTCATTAGTCATCAGGGAAATGCAAATTAATGACACGACATGTCCACCCAAATGATTACAAGTAACAAGACTGACAAGACAAGGAGCTGGCAAGTATATAAAACAAGAGGAACTCTTGGTACAGTCACTTTGGAGAAAAGTCTAGAAGTATCTACCATAGGTGAACACATAAAATGCCCTATGAACCATAAATTCAACTCCTAGGTTTTTATTCAGCAGAAATTCACATATGTGCACCAAAAGACATGTATAAAAATGTGTTTGTGAGACCTTTATTCATAAGAGCCCAAAACTGGCAACAACCTAAATAACTAGTAACAGTGTAATGGAAAAATTATGATATATTTATACTAGGGAGTACTGTAGAGCAATAAAAATGATCTACTGCTATACACAATAATTTGAATAAATCTCACAAATTACAATGTTGAGTAAGAAAAAAGCCAGGCATGAAAGTGGGCATACCCTCTATTTTCATTTACATACTGTTTTAAAATAGGCAAAGCTGATCTATGGTGACAGAAGTCAGAAAAATACTTATTCTCTGGGAAGTGTTTGTAGCGACTGGTAAGAGAAGAAGGATGCTGGGAATGCTTTATTTGTTGATCAGGGCATTGCTTACATGGTTGTGTCCACTTAATGTTTCAAGTATAGTTCCAGAAGTAACACCTTGGTGACAGAGAAGGTAATCTAAATTCATGGTATGTGTATCTTAAGTGAAAGTGGTTCAACCAGGTAGAAGAACATTAAGCAGATTAAATTTCAAAATCAGCTAAATATCCACAGCATCATTTATTGAGTATCTAAAATATGCATGAAACAAATGTTAAGTCCTGAGAATAAAAAGATGAAAAGACCAACTTGCTATCAGGAAATAGTTCACAATCAAGCTTTTTTGAAAAGGAGGTATAAAAATAATCTATTTCAAAACAAAGTCTGCTCTCTTGGAATTAGGCAAATAGTTTTGAGAGTTTAGGGGAGTGGGGGAAGGCCCTCCAGAAGTGGCAACACTTAAATCTTGTAACTTTTGCAGGGGAAAGGGCTTCATCAGCCCTTCATCAGCCCATCCATCAGGTGGGAGAGGGAGGGGGTCTGGGCAAAGGTATTTGAAACAGTTGACTGCATTTGCAGAAGAGGACACTGAGAGAAAGCATTGTGAATTACAGGAACATTAGGTAGGTAGGTAGGTATAACTAGAGCTGAAAATGCAAGACAGAAATGGAGGTGAGAGTGGGCAAGTAAGGGTCTCTTATTCCATTTTGGATTTTTATCCTGTGGGACATTGGAGCTATTGGAGCTATTGAAGAATTTGTATTTAATCTAATGTGAAGGGTAGATGGGAGGAAGGTAAGACTGGGAAGATGAGGTATGAAGTTTTATAAAATTTCAGGAATATAGTCAGATTTTATTAAACAATTCAAAATCTTAGTGGTTTACAACAGCAAACATTTGCTTCTTACTGACAGGTCTGTGGGTCAGTCATGGTCGGTTTTAGCTTGGCTGGGTTGGGCCAGGCTTGGCTTGGTGCCACACTACATAGGCAGACTCCTGTGTGCTCCATGGGTTTTCCATTTCAAAATTCATGATGAAGGAGCAGTGTCTTCTCTGTTCTTCTA
Source organism: Piliocolobus tephrosceles (assembly GCF_002776525.5). Classification (NCBI taxonomy): domain Eukaryota; kingdom Metazoa; phylum Chordata; class Mammalia; order Primates; family Cercopithecidae; genus Piliocolobus; species Piliocolobus tephrosceles. The sequence goes on along the minus strand of NC_045436.1, from coordinate 45,006,353 downwards.
CTGGTGGATGGCAGGAGTGCAGGGAGGTAGTGGAGTGGGAAGAAACAGGCAATATCTCCTAAAGCCTCTACTCAGAGCTAGCATAGTATCCCTTCTATCCACCTGCCACCAGCCAGTCTCATGGCCAAGCTCAGTGTCTATAGGACACAGTAGGATTCTCTACCCATAGGGTGAGGAAAGAGAGAATGAACACTTGTTGAACATATTAGCTCAAACTACCACATCAGGCAAAAGATTATGAACCCCTAAACTAAGGCAGACAGAGTAGGAATAAACAAGAGAGGATTAAGAAACCGAGACTAACCAGTTTCTGGTATCCTAGCTATTCTGGCTGAACAGAGATGAACTGTCTTGTGAGGAAACTAGGAAATTAAACTAGAAGTTTTAACTCAAGGAAGTGCCTGATTAGAGTTGGGTAGTCAATCTAAATCAATTAACGAATTTGAAAACATTAGCCCAAGATGAGAAATTCAAGGGCAAAGCCTCTGAAAGGGAGATAATAAGAGAGAAGAATTTAAATCAGTAGGAGGTGGGGTCAGTAACAATCTTGAGCTTATTCCAGCCCTTGAGGAAATGAGTATCCTGGGAGCTCTCAAAAAGCAGCCCCAGAACAGAGAAAGAATGACAGAATAGAAGTAGTAGGAATGGGAGAGTTTAGGATGACTCCTAGCTGGGCAGGCTAACAAATTAGGTAAATACTAGGGTCCTGCTGAATTATGAAACATAGAAGAAGAGAGTTTCAGGAAAAAGCTAGTACGTTCAATTTGGCTTGATTTTTAAATCTGAGCCATCTAGGTGAGCATGCCTCCTACTGAGTTGACAAGTAGGTCATAGAGTTCCTTCCTTTCATATTGTTTTCACATTCTAGAATTCCCTTTCTCTCCTCCGTCATCCATCCAAAGTCTAAAATTTTCATGATCATTTAAACTTCCAATGCTGTCTTCCTTCTCTGAGCTGCTTACATTTGAAATTAGCATACCTCATTTAACATGGGCCACTTGTGTTATATCTACACATGCACACATGTATACACACATAACAATTTTGTACTCAAAAGTAAACTGTAAGTTACATAACGACAAGGCCTTATGTGACTTTTGTATCTCCTTCAGAACTTTAGCACAGTACTAGAAAAATTTTGAAACCTAACTAAAAAATGCGTTAGATAATTAACTATTTCATAGTACTTTTATGACCTAGTTTGAACATTTGAGATAATTCTTATTCTTTGAACACTTTTTCCTGGTGTGTATCTCCATGACTAGGTCTTTGTGCAATAAAAAAATTGTTGAAGTTTTAACCTTGATTCATACTAAGTGGCAGACAAAAGTTAACCTGGTTTAAAAATTAGGCCATAATAATCAATAATCAAGAGTCTCAAGAGTTGACAGGTTTTTTTTCCAAGATGGTAGATTAGAGGCTTTTAGCACACCTAGGCTACTTGAAAAATAGCAAGATACTACACAAAGATGAACTTTGTGAGCTTTAATTCACAAAGAAAACCAAGAATCCATCAGAATTAATTATGAAGGACACCCCAGATCCCGGCGAGGAGAACACTGGCAAAGAGCCCCCATGATAGCATCGGACTGGTAAAAATGAGTGAATCCCCAGTAGGTAAGAGAGGCAGAGAGCCTTTCTCCATGACTCACCTTTCCACTGGGGATCTGAGCAACCTAGGCCAAGGGAGAACACTTTGTTTCCCCTAGGCCCTGGAGCTAACTTGGGGAGAGGCTTGGAGATACTGTAAGGGAAAGATACCAGGAAAAGCTGCAGACATTTTCCTAGACTTGTAACTGAGAGCAGAATGCCATTTTTAATGGCATTGGTAGGAATATAAATTAGTTCAGCCACTTTGGAAGGTAATCTGGAGATTTTTCAAAAGAATTTAAAACAGAACTACGATTTGACACAGCAATTCCATTACTGGATATATACCCAAAAGAAAATAAATCTTTCTACCAAAAAGATATACACACTTGCATGTTCATCACGGCACTATTCACAATAGCAAAGACATGGAATCAACCTAGGTGGCCGTCAGCAGTGGATTGGATTTTTAAAATCTAGTATATATACACCATAGAATACTACACAGCCATAAAAAAGAACAAAATCATGTCCTTTGCAGCTACATGGATGCAGCTGGAATTCATTATCCTAAGTGAATTAACACAGAAACAGAAAGTCACATACTGCATGTTCTCACTTACAAGTGAGAGCTAAACATAGGGTACTGATGGACAAAAAGATGGCAACAACAAAAACTGGGGACTACTAGAATGGGGAGAGGGGAGTGGGGCAAGAGTTGAAAGACTAAGTATTGGGTACTATGCTCAGTACCTGGGTGACAGGATCAATTGTACCCAAACCTCAGCATCATGCAATATACTCAGGTAACAAACCTGCTCATGTACCCCCTGAATTTAAAATAAAAAATGGAAAAAAAAGAGTTGACAAGACTGAATGGTCAACTACTTGGTGGTTTCTTTCCAAGCAGATGCCAATCAAAAGAAATAATACATGTTACAAATGTAAAAGCATCCAGAAAAGCTAAGTATTTTCTCATAAGTGGTTTTGATTTTTTATATACTTTACATTTAAGTTACCGTTCATTCTATGAGAGAAGGAAGTATAGAGAGCAAATGATAAGCTCAAACTTATACAACTTTTTGTTTGGAGGCAGGAATAGAAGACAGGTCTCTAACTTTCAGACCAGAGCACTAAGACGAAGTGAGTGTAAACTCCTAACCAGCTGCTTGATCCCAGTAGGGCAGGAATAAAAGATACAATTGGGGCAGCTAAAATTAAAGAGAATGTTTTTAAATTTTTTAGTTCCTTTTTTAAAGGTAGGCTTTGAAAAACTTCATTTTGTGAGGTGTTCAATGGGGACCTGGAAAACTGCTCTTAGCATTTTAACATAAATTAAAAATCATTTAAGCAGACCTCTATTCAGCTCTTGCCAACTGCACATTTATTTTTCTGGTAAAGGAGGCTTTGCTGTTGCAAATGAAGGGGAAATGAAGGCATTAGAGTTTGGGCATATCAGTGAAAAAAAAAAAAAAAGTTAATGTGGATGTTGGATTAAGTTGCTCTCATGGCTGCAATTCCATTTATCTGGGCAAGGAATTTGCCCCCCAACAAAATACTCTTTAAAACATTCTCTGAAAACTTAAGTCACTGTGTAGAATCTGGAGTTGCTGCAGGTGTTTCTTAAAAGCTCATTAGCCCTCCAGAGAACTATGAAAATAAAATCACTCCAGACCTAATGAGAGTCAGAGAGCAAGGTGGTCAGGGAAGAGCTAAGTTAGGAGGGAGCTGTTTCAATTGCACCTGTATTGAGAGGTGGGTGACCCCAAGAAGCCTATAAGCTTAGTTCCATTTTGGATAAGCAACTGAAAAAGTGGGGGATGGGAATGGGGAAATGAAGGATAAAACATTACTTGCTAATTCTAAACATATGTAGCCAGCACATTGGTGAGTTGAGGTTGGCAAAGGGTAAAACAAAATCTTGCTGCACTGCTTTCCTCAGTGACAGCTATATTTGTTGATTTTTCCATTGGCACCGAGCTTTTTGAGTCTCCACTTTCTTAATTCTGAAACAACAGAGGGCAGTCATCTCTCACGGCTGAATACAACACTTGACATCTATGTTTTCATATAGAGAAGATCATCCTCTGTGGGCCTGCAAAACATCAGTCTCACTCAGGCCTACAGAGTAGAGAAATTTATATATCCACAGTCTGCTGGGTTCAGAGACCACAGACTACACCTCTTCCTTTCCTTCTTGGCTTCTTCCATTTCCTAAAGCATAACCAGAATCTGAATAGAATATGGCACATAAGGTTCTTCTCCACCCATTTTCTCCTATTAATAGAACATGGCAAAGGAAAATTCCCATGAATGTCAACAGCTAACTCAATTAAAGATAGCCCACCTGGAGTGAAAATTAATCAGTAGCCTCCTCTTTTAGAAGGTGAAAGAGAAGGCAGGAAGGGATGTCACAAGTTACCATATCATGGAACGTGAGAATAACATGAACCAGGAAGCTGCATGTTCTGCAAGGACTAAGAAGACAAGGTATATTCTATGGTAAGTAATGTAGCCGAAAAGCTTCTTTTTGACTGTGCTTAAGCTAGGACTGGCTGGGAAATAAAGCAGCTTTGTGAATATTAGTTCTTTCTTATGGGTGAAGTACTTCTTGTAGCAAAACCTTTATTAATTAAAAATGAGCTTTATAAGAATAAGTTTCCTTACTACTCCCTACATTTCTCCTGCCAAATCTTGTCCCAGTAGGCTGTGAGAGAACCCAACTCACTAACTGTGGTCCCATTCAAAGTATTATAAACTTTGTCTTCTTTGAAGGTACAGAGCTGAAATATTGTCCAATGTGAGCAGTCTGTAAGCTCCTTGAGAGTGAGTACCATCCATATTCATCTCAATATTTAGCACAACACCTACCATTGTCTGTGAATACATTTCAATTCATATCAACTAATATTTATAGAGAATACACATTGTCCAAAACATTTTATTAGCATGACATGGGATAAAAAGGTAATTAAGAAATTTATCCCTATTCCCAAGGTCTTTCTACAATAGAAGAAGGTGATCAGAGATGTACAAATATTACAGTAATGTCAGGTGAAATAAGAGAAGTATGGTGAAAGAAGTACAAATCATGAAAGAATTTTAAAGGACAGAAAAAGCCTCTCTTTCTGGAGGTATCTGATATGGTTTGGTTCTGTGTTCCCACCCAAATCTCATATCAAACTGTAATCCCCAGTGTTGGAGGAGGGGCCTGGTGGGAAGTGATTGAATCATGGGGGTTCTTTCTAATGGTTTAGCACAATCCTCCTAGTGCTGTCTTGTGATAGAGTTCCCAAAAGATCTGATTGTTTGAAAGTGTGTAGCACTTTCTGCTTTGTTCTCTCTCCTGCCAGTCATGTGAAGATGTACCTGCTTCCCCTTTGCCTTCTGCCATAATTGTTAGCTCCCTGAGGCCTCCCTAGAAGCAGAAGCCTGCACACCCTGCAGAATCATTAGCTGCTTAAACCTCTTTTCTTTACAAATTACCCAGTCTCAATTATGTCTTTATAGCACTGTGAGAACAGACTAATACAGTATCCATGAAAGCTAACTAGAGCCAATGATTTTTGAGATAACCCTGACAGATAAACAGGATTTAAATAGGCAGAGCTGAAAAAAGAAAACTGCTTAGTGTGATATGCATACAGAGAAGAATGATTCTGTTTGGCCAAGGAAAAGGACACATAAAGAAAAGTGAATGCTAAGGCTGGAAAGGTGGATTCAGTCTAGCAGTGTTTTCTCAAGTTGCAGGTTATGAATGGATAAATATTGTCTGTTGGTATTTGGTACCTATTCATGGCTCTTTCTATTCTATATTCTGGTCCCATATGTCAAGCTCTAGAAAGCTCAATATTACATGTGCAAGACTCTTTTGCAGCTTAGGTTTTATATATTATTTAGAATCTGACAATGAGATGTATTCCTATAGAGTTTGGAAGGTAAAAAGGAGATGTGAGCCAGCAGTGTCAGCTAACAATATTGAAAATTTGGAAGACATTTCAGAGAGCGTTCCAGGAGTCTAGTTTTCTGAGGTTATGCCAGGAAATCTCCAAAATTGAAAGATAAGACTCTGTGCCTTGAACACCCTACAACTATGAAAAAGGCAGTATTTGGTAGTGTCTTTCCATTCAGAAGGCAATGTGTATGAATGCGGCATCTGAGTGTGCTCCTCCTATCCATCTACCAATTGTATCAGTTATCTATCACCTTAATAATGCTATAAAACAAACCACTTCAAAATATAGTGGCTTCAAATGAAAGTCATTTATTATTTTTATATCAGTCAACTGGGGACTTACTATTCTGGGATAGTCCCAGCTGGGAAAAACTCAGCTCTTTCACACATGGTATCATATCTTTCAGCAACCTAATACTGTACAGGATTTGGAAAAAGATACAAACACACAGCACCTTTTTCAGCTTCTTCTTCAGTCAAGTTATCTGTTATCCCATTGACCAATCCAAGACTCATTGCTAAGCCCAACAACAGATAGAAAGGGACTATAAAGTTACAAGTCAAAGTGTATGATACATGGCAGCCATTAAGTGGGGCCATTAATGCAATCATCTACCAAACTGAGTACATGTTAAAGCTGCCAGTTTTGAGTAGGGCCCAGAATAAGAGAAGGCTCTGCAGCCAGTCTAGGCTGCAGTTCAAGAAGCTCTGGCTTTATGACCCAGTATATCTAATGATTTTTAAATTGTTACAGATGCAGATACTATACAGGCACTCCAGCAAGTGTTGCTAGGAAAATCCTAAAATTATCAGAGCAAGCTATTTCCCTCTTGGGAAATACGTATTTAAAAATACTCTTGCTACATTGCAAACTCGCCACACACTAATACACATGGCCTTATGAGGAGTTCCCTATAACTAGTCAATTGAAGAAGAAGAAAAAAATGTCAACCTGGTTTGTAACTGACACCAGCCAAAATTGAACTGCTGCATATTAAAGCCCCAACTGTAAGTAGCCCAATATAAGGACAATCAGAAAAAGCAATATGTTCAATGAGCAAAATTTTATGCATTTTTTTTGTCTTTTTTTTTTTCTTAAGAGCCAATTTTAGTTGAAAGAAAAAGCAGAGGAAGGATTAAAGGTCACTTGAGCTGGTAGAAACAGATATAAACCTCAGAGAATATCCGCACGGGAGCCCACACCTTTGCTGCCGCACAAAGGCAGAGAACCACGGTGCATGAATAACAGGAAATGTATGTTTAAGAAGTCAGGTGGCATGCAACGTGAAAACAAGGAAGCGGACTTGCCCTCTAGGTGGAAGGTCCAGCAGCGGCTTTCCACTAGGAAAGTATCCAAGTCATGACACCAAATATGTTAGCGGTGGAAGAGATCGGAGTTACACCAAGTTACCAGTGGCCTATCTACGGGTCCATAGCAACTTCAATTCTTGCCTCCTCAGAAGACAGAATTCGACTGAGTGGCATAAGGCAGAATTAGAGACTGAGGCAAGCTTCAAAGCAGGAGTGAACGTTTATTAAAAAGCTTTAGAAGAGTACAGAAAGCCAGGGAAAGAGAGAGAAGAAGGAAAGTACCGCTTGGAAGAGGGCCAAGCAGGCAACTTGAGAAACCAAGTGCACCCAATGAGCAAACTTAAATAGTGCATCTGGCTCTACACTTTCCCTGAAAGGAGAGAGAGAAGGCTTTCAATCTGCAGTCCATGGGGAAGAGCTAATGGCTTGGCCAGCTAGTCATGGATAGGAAAGAAAAAAGATTAGAGAATTCATTATGCGAAAGTCTGGAAAAAAGACCTATCGCTGGACTCCTCAGAATGGCAGAGTAGGAGAATATTGGTGTTCCATTGAATTCTCACACAGGGCTGGCTTCTCCACTGAGGAGAATCCTACCTAGTGAGGAGAAGAAAACCTGTCCTGTGGATTTCATTTAGCCTTTTTCACTGGCTACCCTACGGCTTGGTCAATAAGCATAGAAACTTACTGGCATGATAGCAGAGATGGAAGTGATACATGACTCAGCAATATGAACTTTCTCTCACCAAAGAAGATGCAGAAAATGATACTAATGAATATCTGCTACATCAAGGAAACAGAAAACACAAACGCCACGTGCACACACACACACACACACACACAGATGTGAGAATATTGTATCCATAAAATAGAACAGGTATGGTATTGAAAAAGGTAAAATTATTTTAGAAATAATTAGAAGTTTAAAATATAACTCTTGATTTAAATAATTAAATATATAGACTAGATAGAAGAATGGAAAAATATAAATATCAAATAGCTTGAAAATTGAGATTAAAAAATTATCCCAAAACACAGTACAAAGATATGTAAGTAGAAAACTGGAGACAAAAAATATGGATGTAAGAGTTCTAATATTCAAAAAAGAGTCCAAATAACCAAAACAATCCTAAGCGAAAAGAACACAGCTGGAGGCATCACACTACCCAACTTTAAACTGCACTACAAGGCTATAGGAGCTTAAACATCATGGTACTGGTACGAAAACAGAGGCACAGACAAATGGAACAGGTTAGAGAATCCAGAAATAATGGGAGTACACTTACAACTATCTGATCTTTGACAAACCTGACAAAAACAAGCAATAGGGAAACAACACCCTATTCGGTAAATGCTACTGGGATAACTGGCTAGCCATATGCAGAAGATTGAAACTGAACCTATTCCTTATACCATATATAAAAATCAACTCAAGATGGATTAAAGATTTGAATGTAAAACCCAAAACTATAAAAATCCTAGAAGATAATCTAGGAAATACCATTTTGGACATAGGACGTGTCAAAGATTTCATGACAGAAATGCCAAAAGCAGTTGCAACAAAAACAAAAATTGACAAATGGTATCTAATTAAACTAAAGAACTGCTGCACAGCAAAAGAAACTGTCAACAGTATAAACAGACAACATACAGAAAGGAAGAAAATATTTGCAAACTATGCATCTGACAAAGGTCTAATATCCAGAATCTATGAGGAACTTAAACAAATTAACAAGCAAAAAAAACACTACCATTAAAAAGTGAGCAAAGGACATAAACAGACACTTTTCAAAAGAAGACACACATGGAGCCAACAAGCATATGAAAAAATGCTCAACATTGCTAATTATTACAGAAATGCAAATCAAAACCATCTCCCACCAACCAATGAGATACCATCTCCCACCAGTCAGAATGGCTATCACTGAAAAGTAAAAAACAACAGATGTTGGTAAGGTTGCAGAAAAAAGGGAACCCTTATACACTGCTGATGGGAATGTGAATTAGTTCAGCCATTTTGGAAAGCAGTTTGGTAATTTCTCAAAGAACCTAAAACAGAATTGCCATTCTGCCAAGCAATCCCATTATTGTGTATGTACCCAATGAAATATAAATTATTCTACCTTAAAGATACATGCACGTGTATGTTCATCATGGCACTATTCACAATAACAAAGACATGGGATCAAACCTAAATGCCCATCAGTGATAAACTGGATAAAGAAAACGTGGCACATGCACACCGTGGAATATATGCAGCCGTAAAAAAGAATGAAATCATCTCATATGCAGTAACATGGATGAAACTGGAGGGCATTATCGTAAGCAAACTAATGTAGGAACAGAAAAGCAAATACCACATGTTCTCATTTATAAGTGGGAGCTAACCACTGAGTACACATAGACACAAAGAAGGGAACAACAGACACTGGGGCCTTCTTTACAGTGGAGGGAGGGAGGAAGGTGAGGATCCAAAAACTACCTATTGGTACTGTGCTTTTTACCTAGGTGACAAAATAATCTGTATGCCAAACCCCTATGACACGCAATTTACCAACATAACAAACCTACACATGTACCCCGAACCTAAAATAAATAAATAAATAAATAAATAAATAAATAAATAAATAAATAAA
>NC_045436.1:44984118-44996854 GCF_002776525.5 Piliocolobus tephrosceles | reverse complement strand
AAATAAATAAATAAATAAATAAATAAATAAATAAATAAATAAATAAATAAAATGATGTGGGAAAAAGGTTTAATCATAAGAACTCAAATACAAGTTTATGCCAAACAAATCTGAAAATTAGTTGAAATAGATAATGTAGTAGAAAAAACTGAGTAAGCAAAGTTGACTCAAAAATGAACTGACACCCTGAGAAACTCAGTACCTATAAAAGAAATTAAGAAGAAATCAAAACTCTAGAAAGGACACAATTCCCAGACAATCTTCTGGGCACATTGTATTAAACCTACAAAGAACAGATAATTCCTGTTTTATTCACACTGTTACAGAACATAGAAAAAAATGGAATGTTTTCAGCTCATTCTACAAATTTAACATCACACTGAACCATAACCAGATAAAAATAGAAAGAAAGAAACCCACAAAAAATTTAAAAATCCAAAGACAAATAGAGGCAAAAATTTCCCCAAAAATATTGGAATTTTTTATATTATACTTTAAGTTTTGGGATACATGCACAGAAGGAGCAGGTTTGTTACATAGGTATACACGTGCTATGGTGGTTTGCTGCACCCATCAACCCATCATCTACATTAAGTATTTCTCCTAATGCTATTCCTCCCCTAGCCTTCCAATCCTCAACAGGCCCCAGTGGGTGATGTTCCCCTCCCTGTGTCCATATATTCTCATTGTTCACCTCCCACTTATGAGTGAAAACATGTGGTGTTTGGTTTTCTGTTCCTGTGCTAGTTTGCTGAGAATGATGATTTCCAGGTTCATACAGGTTCCTGCAAAAGACATTAACTCATCCTTTCTTATGGCTGCATAGTGTATACGTGCCATTGTGTATATGTGCCACATTTTCTTTATCCAGTCTAACATGATGAGCATTTGGGTTGGTTCCAAGTCTTTGCTATTGAGAATAGTGCTGTAATAAACATACGTGTGCATGTGTCTTCATAGTAGAATGATTTATAATCCTTTGGGTATATACCCAGTAATGGGATTGCTGGGTCAAATGATATTTCTGTTTCTAGATCCTTGAGGAATCACCACACTGTCTTTCACAATGAGTTGAACTAATTTACATTCCCACCAACAGTGTAACAGCATTCCTGTTTCTCCACATCCTCTCCAGCATCTGTTGTTTCATGACTTTTTAATGATTGCCATTCTAACTAGCATGAGAGGATATCTCATTGTGGTTTTGATTTGCATTTCTCTAATGACCAGTGATGGTGAGCTCTTTTACATATGTTTGTTGGCTGCATAAATGTCTTCTTTTGAGAAGTGTCTGTTCATATCCTTTGCCCACTTTTTGATGGGGTTGTGTGTTTTTTTTTCTTATACATTCGTTTAAGTTCCTTGTAGATTCTGGATATTAGCCCTTTGTCAGATGGCTAAACTGCAAAAATTTTCTCCCATTCTATAGGTTGCCTGTTCACTCTGATGACAGTTTCTTTTGCTGTGCAGAAGCTCTTCAGTTTAATTAGATCCCATTTGTCGATTTTGGTTTTTATTGCCATTGCTTTTGGTGTTTCAGTCAAGAAGTCTTTGCCCATGCCTGTGTCCTGAATGGTATTGCCTAGGTTTTCTTCTAGGTTTTTATGGTTTTATGTGTTACATTTAAGGCTTTAATCCCTCTTGAGTTAATTTTTGTATAATCTTTACACATTGAAGGGGTCCAGTTTCAGTTTTCTGCATAGTCTAGTCAGTTTTCCCAACACTATTTATTAAATAGAATCCTTTCCCCATTGTTGTTTGTGCCAGGTTTGTCAAAGATCAGATGGCTGTAGATGTATGGCATTATTTCTGAGGCCTCTCTTCTGTTCCATTGGTCTATATATCTGCTTTGGTGCAAGTACCAGGCTGCTTTTGTTACTGTAGCCTTGTAGTATAGTTGAAAGTCAGGTAGCATGATGCCTCCAGCTCTGTTCTTTTTGCTTAGGATTGTCTTGGTCATACAGGCTCTTTTTTGGTTCCATATGAAATTTAAAGTAGTTTTTTCTAATTCTAAGAAGAAAGTCAATGGTAGCTTGATGGAGATAGCATTGAGTCTATAAATTACTTTGGGCAGTATAGCCATTTTCATAATATTGATTCTTCCTATCCATGAGCATGGAATGTTTTTCCATTTGTTTCTGTCCTCTCTTATTTCCTTGAGCAGTGGTTTGTAGTTTTCCTTGAAGAGGTCCTTCACATCCCTTGTAAGTTGTATCCCTAGGTATTTTATTCCCTTTCAAGGATATAAACTATCTCATAAACAGAACCAATGACAAAAAGCACATAATTATCTCAACAGATGCAGAAAAGGCCTTCAATAAAATTCAACAGCCCTTCATGCTAAAAACTCTCAATAAACAGTATTGATGGAATGTATCTCAAAATAATAAGAGCTATTTATGACAAACCCACAGCCAATATCATACTGAATGGGCAAAAGCTGGAAGCATTTCCTTTGAAAATCAGCACAAGATAAGGATGCCCTCTCTCACTGCTCCTATTCAGCATAGTATTGGACATTCTGGCCAGGGCAATCAGGCAAGAGAAAGAAATAAAGTGTATTCAAATAGGAAGAAAGGAAGTCAAATTGTCTCTGTTTGTAGATGACATGATTGTATATTTAGAAAATCCCATCATCTCAGCCCAAAACCTCCTTAAGCTAATAAGCAACTTCAGCAAAGTCTCAGGATACAAAATCAATGTGCAAAACTAACAAGCATGCTATACACCAATAATAGACAATCAGAAAGCCAAATATTGACATTTTAACTCAGTAGTGCATTAAGAGAATTATAGCATGAACTTGCAGTCTTTTTCACAGAAATGCTAGGATAGATTAACATTAGTCTGTCATTTAGTGTAATTCACTACACCAAGAGCTTAAAAAAGAAAAATTACATTATTACCTAAATACACACGAAAAGGCACTTACTAAAGCTTAATGATCACTCTTAATAAGAAAAGATTTTCTTCAGCAAACTGACAGAAGCTACCACCAGAAACCTATGTGATACTTCTGATAAATTATAAAGACCATTTCCATTGAAGTTTAAAATAAGTGGAAGGTTCTGTTACTCCCTCAGTGGGAACAAACTCCAAAAAAGCAAGGTAGTAAATCAAGAAACAGAAAGATATGGGATCCAGGAAGCAGGAGATACAAAACAGAAGAGAGGCAAAGGAAATCCCCAGAATTACTGTGAAGGAAAATCCAGAGTGATAAATGTGCAGAAGATCTAGAAAGTAAGGTACAGAAGGTTGAATGATTCCTGGAAGGATAATTCAAAAAAATTTTTAAAAATTAAATTGACAGGACAGTGTTAAAATTCATTGCGACAATATGTAGACTTTGGGCAGAGAGTTTGCATAGAAATTAGTAATCCATTTACAAAAACTAAGCAAAGAAAAAATGAATTAATGATTAATCCTGGACAGGGAGACTTAAGAAAAATAAATACAGTATTCTATATGACTCAGCTGAAAATACTATTTATAATCATTGGGCTGGGAACAGTGGCTTATGCCTGTAATCCCAGCACTTTGGGAGGCCGTGGCAGGTGGATCACTTAAAGTCAGGAGTTCGAGACCAGCCTGGCCAGCATGGTGAAACCCCATCTCTACAAAAATATAAAAATTACCCCCGCATGGTGGCGGGTGCCTGTAATCCCAGCTACTCAGGAGGCTGGGACAGGAGAATTACTTGAACCCAGCAGGCAGAGGTTACAGCAAGCCGAGATCATGCCACTGCACTCCAGCGTGGGTGACAAGAGTGAGACTCCATCTAAAATAAAAAACAAAATAAAAAATATAGCCACAATAACATATAATATGTAAACTGAATACTGATTTAACCAAAACTGTGATGTAAATCATTTGGGAATATGGGGGAGGGCATATATTAGAGAGCTCTAATCTTCCATAATAATAAGTCAATGAATAATATTTAAAATTGAAAAAATTTAAAAGTATTAATATAAGCATGATATTTAGAAATATAAGTATAAAAAAAAAACAGAAGAAATAGCTATGAGAATTGAAAGTGGTTGCCACTGAGGAATGACAGAGGTGGAGAAGAATGAAGCGAGGACTGTCAGTTTCTATGTCGTGTAAAACTAATTTACTTACCTAAAATACCTTCATATATTCCTTTAGTAAAAATTAAAACTAAATTCAGATTTTAAAAAAGACTGACAGTATCCAGTGAGGATGTAGAGAAACATACGTAATCTTAGACCTGATAGCTAAGAGAATAACTTAGTACAGCCTTTCTAGAGAGCATGTTGGCAGTAATATCAAAATTTCAAATATCCTTATTATCTAATCCAACAATTCCTCCTCTGGCAAATCATTTTAAGAAACAACAGGGCAGATGTAAAGATTTACCTAAAAGAGTGTTCACAGGATCATACTTTAAAATACTGGAACATTCTGACTATTCATGTATATTGATAAGGACTGATTTAGTACATTATATACTTCCATACAGGGGAATACCTGCAGACTTTTACAATATTGACATAAAGTAGTGGTTTCAAATCATGTTTTTGGAAGTCTATATTCATTTCTCTAGGGCTGCCATAACAAAGTACCAAAACTAGGTGGCTTAGAAAAACAGAAATCTATTGTCTTATGGTTGTTGGCTAGAACTCTTAGATCAAGGTGTCAGCAGAGCTGGTTCCATCTGAGGGCTGTGAGGGAGAATTTCTTTCATGCTTCTCTCCTACTTCTTGCATTTGCCGGCAATCTTTGGGGTTCCTTGGCTTGTGGATGCACCACTCTGATCTCTGCCTTTATATTCACATGGCAGTCTTCCTATGCATGTACCTGTGTCTGCGTCCAGATTTCCCTTTTTTGTAGGGACACCAATCATGTTGCATTAGGGTCCACCCTGGTAACCTCATCTTAACTTGATCATCTGTAAATACCCTGTAAGCATTTGGTCACATTCAAAGGAACTTGGGGGGTAGGACTTCAACATCTTTTTACAGAATATATTCAACCCATAACAGAATTGTGGGGTCTCTAAGGGGTGCCTCAAAAACTATTGCAATTAACTAGGTCCTGAGCCAGTGAGCTCTAGACTTCCCTTGTCCACTTTAACTAGAGAAGTTCCTATTTTTATAAATTAATATTCTGAAAGTTCATATGAAGAAAAGCTTCCACAATTTAAAATGTTTAAAAGCAACCAATATAAAACTATATTTATATATGTCCCAAATATATTGCTAATCAACAAAAGCAGTTTGCAAGCATGTGAATATGTTCCCAGTTCTATATAAGTTTTTAAAAGTCCCCATCTATAGCTACAGGGCTTATATTTAGATCAATACCATTTTTGGTACAACATATCCACAAAATATTTACAGTATTAACATGGCTACAATTTTTCAAGTTCCCTTTATATGTGTCTTCATATTTTTCTATATTGTCTAGTTTTTTGCAGTGCTATATCTTGTAATTAAAAAAGACTATATTATTAAAGATATAAAAAGGTGGCCAGGTGTGATGGCTCATGCCTATAATCCTAGGATTTCGGGAGGCTAAGGCAGGCAGATGGCTTGAGCCCAGCAGTTCACAATCAGCTCAGGCAACATGGCAAAACCCCATCTCTACAAAAATAAAAATAGAAAAAGACATGATATTCAGTAAATACATGTTGGTAAATTGATCAATATAATTTTATTAGTCTGGCTTGGCTTATAAGAACTTCAAACTGAGAGAATTTGCGTAATTATTCAAGTTCTACTTTTCAGAACATCAATCCTTGCCATTCAAATCCTACTGATGCTCTCTGATAAAAGCGAGTCTGAAAACCCAAGTCTGTTCACGGATGAACAAACAAAATGTGGTGCAAACATACAATGCAATATTATTCAGCCTTTAAAAACAAGAAAACTCTGACACATAGTACAACATGGGTTAACCTTGAAGACATTATGTTAAGTGAAATAAGATAGTCACAAAAGGACAAATGCTGTGCAATTCCACTTACATGAGGTATTTAGAGTAGTCTAATTCATAGACACCAAAAGTAAAATGGTAGTTACTAGGAACTGGGGGCAGGGGTAAATGAGGATTTATTGAATGAGTATGGAGTTTCAGTTTTGCAAGAACAAAAATTGTTCTGGAGATGGGTGGTGGTGATGGTTGCACAACAGTGTGAGTGTGCTGAATACCACTGAACTGTACACTTAAAAATGGTTACAACGGGCCGGCTGAGGTGGCTCATGCCTGGAGGCTGAGGTGAGTGGATTACCTGAGGTTTGGAGTTCGAGACCAGCCTGGCCAACATGGTGAAACCCTGCCTCTACTAATAATAGCAAAAAACTTAGCCAAGCTTGGTGGTGCACACTTGTAATCCCAGCTACTCGGGAGGCTGAGGCAGGAGAATCGCTTGAACCCAGAAGGCGGAAATTGCAGTGAGCCGAGGTTGCCGTGAGCTGAGACCATGCCATTGCACTCCAGCGAAACTCCATCTCAAAAAAAAAGTTAAAATGATGACTCTTATACATAGTTTACCACAATTAAAAAATAAACAATAAAAAAAAGATTTTGATCTTAAAACACTTCAAGGTAATGTGTACCTAGCTGACATTCATTTTTAATATCATAAGCTCATTTACTTACTATTTTTCATTAATGAATCATTATAACATAATCACCATTTTCATCATCCCTATCAGCATCAAAGTACTGCAAAAACCAGCTGTATGCTTGATTCTAAAGATCACTTTTCATTTTCGTTATACAGGCAGCATAAATACTTTTTGGAGAAAAACACTATGAGGAACATTGAGAAAGTCCTTATTTGGAATACTTAGCTGGACTTACCTAAACTGAACTTTCCCTTCCTTGACCCAGGGCAACCTCTGCCAAGCCCACCACCCTCCAGCTCCCACGCCATGAAAGATCGAAGAAGATAATCAGAAAAGCCACCCAAGAAAAGGAAAAGGGAGAATCAGTTACATATCCAGCAAGCCAGAAAACAAGAAAACCCAAATCTGTTCCAGTTCTCTAGTTTCACCTTAAAGGCAAAGAACTGTAGATGCTTGTGAGGAGCTCTTCAAAGCCTAAATTCATAGCCTGTCTACGCGGGAGGTTACCAGCATCTGAAGAAAAACAACCACTACCAGAAAAGCTCTTCTTTGTTTTCATTCTTTGGAGTCCTTCAGGAAACTCTTGATAATGTGAAATGTTATTACTGCAAATGTTGGCTCAGGCAAGTTTACTCTAGAGTCTGACTATCACTGACTTGTTCGCAAAATAAAATCATTTTTAAAGCCTACGAGGAAAGCCAAGAGCAAACCACAAATCAGAAAACCACCAAGGCGGGCTGGCCTCATTGCCAGAGTTTAATGTGATCTAATGGGAGGACAACGAGATGTGAGAATTTGATTTTACGATGCTCCATGTAACATTTGGCAATACGGAGGGGTTGGGCCCAACTTCCCCATCCTTAAGCAAACATTTGAAGTAATGTTTCACTTTCTCATCAGTTTTAATTCTGTCAACGAGAGGGTAGAGATTCAGCCTGCCTTGCTGATTTTAAAAGTTCTGTCTGCTTCGGATGCTCATAGATTTGCTTAATATCCATTTGTATAAGATGAAGATGGGCAGGTGGGGAAGGGGCCAGGAAAATAGGATGAAACTATTTAGTGGCAGTGTACCAACTGGACTGCCACTCTCTTCCGCACTGGTGATTTATTCCATGGGTGGGAAGGCAGGAATAGGGCTAACTTAAGCAACATTCTTTCGCAAGCAAAAACTAACCCCAATGAGAAAGAGTCAGATCTGGGCTGAATCACATTGCCCAGTCTCACAGCAAATGGGACTGGAACTCAGGTGGAGCTCTACTTCCCATCACTCATTCTTTAAAAAAGAAATAAAATGGTAGCAACACAGAAATGCTTTGCATATGTCAAATTAACAGCGGAGGACCTTATGGAATAGAGAAAGTCAGTCAGGAAATCCCATAAAAGGGCACATGAGCAATGAAAAATACATTAAAGTTACATATTTCACGCAGCTTTTATTTCTGTTGCCAGGACAATGGAATGAGAATCAGATCTCTTTTTTTCCTTCTTACAGAAGAATGCAACCCTACCAATGCCAAACTCCTACTTACACTGTCATTTTATAGCAATTACAAAGTTGGCCCAGTGAAGAAATGTAAAACTCATAGAGTCAAGTTTCTTGAAGCAATAGTTTGCTAAAGGAAGTGTAACAAATCCAAGGGTCTAGGAAAAATTTACTAGAACTTCTATTTCTATTGACTTTTAAGCTAAACACTAAGAAGGAAAGAAAGCCTCACTAAGAGTTAAAATCTGGATGACACCAGGTGTCCACACCAGGTGACAGACAGTCACCTCTCACCTGCCACCTGTGGGCTGTGAGTCTTCCTGAAAGAAGGTTGAGGGCTCAAAGTGCTGAGGGTATGATAGGGGTAGCATCAGTTCAGGCAGGCTGGGCTGCAGTAACATATAGACCAAGCAGGTAATGGCTCAATGCAATAGAAAGTTAGTTTTTGCTTAGGTAGCCATTCTGGTGATGAGATCAGCAGGACAGCTCAAGCCATGCCATCACTCGGATGAGGCTCTGCCAACTTCCACTTATGGTTAGCATAGCCATCTGCATTGCTTCCTGCAGGAAGAAGGAAGAACCATGGAGAATCACTTCTAGGAGACTTTTTATGGGACCAGACTGAAAGTGGTACACATTATTGAAGTTCATCCTCCATTGGCTGTGACTTAGTCTCAGAGCCACACCCAACTACAAGGGAAGCCAGGAAATGTAGCCTGGTTATGTGCTCAAGAAGAAACAAATTATGGCTAACAGTCAGCAGTTTCTACCATAGGTGTCCTCATCCATTCAGTGGATAGCAATGTATTGCAATCAACATGTTCCCCTCACACAGATTTAACCATTTTAATAAAATTTAACCTCCTGAAATGAACATGTAGCTGAAAAACATTCCTACTACAAAGTTAAAAATTGAAGATAATATTAATAATATGAACACAAGCCAACCACACAACCACAAGAAAAGAACAGAGTTAAGCCTCATATTTTAAACTCTTTGTCAACAATAATGTGAGGTTTTTTAGAAAAGACTATTAAATTACTTCTGGAAAGAAGTCAAACCAAATATTTTTAAAAATTTTAAGTTTATTTGAAATACAGATTTATATCCACTTTTATAATAATGAACCTTATATACCATATATACCTGAAACATGACTAATAAGAATGTGAACATATCAAAATTAGCAAAAAATTTAAGTAGTCATAAAATAAACATGGAGAAAAGCTTCTGTAATTTTATGTGCAGTTTAAAGTCATGTTATACTTAATCTATTATTTTGAAAAATTTTACTAAGCTTGATGAGAGATGTTTAGAGGTCTCCTTTGAGATTTCTCATTCAATAATAAAGTACAAAAAGAAACATACCATTGGGTTCTCATTTTTTCTTCACCCCATAATTTAAAATTGCAAAATAACATGTAAAACAATCTGGCAGTAGGCTGGGCGTGGTGGCTCACGCCTGTAATCCCAGCACTTTGGGAGGCCAAGGCGAGCAGATCACTTGATGCCAGGAGTTCGAGACCAGTCTGTGAAACGTAGTAAACCCCGTCTCTACTAAAAATTAGCTGGACATGGTAGCATACACCTATAATCCCAGCTACTCAGGTGGCTGAGGCACAAGAATCACTTGAACCTTGGAAGCGGAGGTTGCAGCGAGCTGAGATTGCACCACTGCACTCCAGCCTGGGCAATAGAGTGAGACTCTGTCTCAGGAAAAAAAAAAAAAAATCTGGCAACAAAATTGTATTCCTCTGTTAATATATATATATATATATATATATATATATATATATATATATAAAAAGCTGAAGTTTTAAGAAATAATTAAAATATGTTTTGTAGTGTTGGGAGGTTGATTTACAGATCAATGAAAGTACAGGTTTCTAATGTATCTCAGCTTATGGTATTTTCTAGATCCTGTTTCAATGGTTAAATATATAACTATTTGTGTATGTGTGTGTGCACGCATATACCTGTGCATATACCACAGAAAGATATGTACTAAAGAATGTGCCTTCTCAAAAATCACTCAACTAATATTTATAGCGCACCTGCTCCTTATCCTGATGCAGTTTTCATTACGGTAGCAATACTCAATCTAGCAAAAACAATATTTTAAAAGAAAATTGTGTAAGTGTATCAGTGATGGAGCAACTACTTCGATGAAATATTTTAAAAGGTTTTGGGAATAAGTTTACTGAGGCAGCATAAATGAAATCTTTTTGCTTCACCATTCATAGGCAAGCTATTGCTACAAAATGTCACTCATAAGTTTAATTTTAGAAAAACTAGAACCTTCAAATAAAGGGAAGTCAAATACCTAATACCCATTAGGATGACTACTATCAAAAAACAAAACAGAAAATAGCGAGCATTGGCAAGGATCTGGAGTTAGTATATTCTTGTGCACTACTGGTGGGAATATAAAATGGTATAGTTGTTACGGGAAACAAAATGGTAGTTCCTCAAAAAATTAAAAATTGAATTACTATATGATGCATACATTCTACTTCTGGGTATATACCCAAAAGAATTGAAAGCTGGGTCTTGAAGAGATATTTGTACACCCATGTTCATAGCACCATCATTCACAAAAGCCAAAAGGTGGAAGCAACCCAGTGTCCATCAACAGAAGAACAGATAAGCAAAATGTGATACAGATATGCATACAATGAAATAGTGTTCAGCCTTTAAAAAGAAGGAAATTCTCACAAATGCCATAATATGGATGAGCCTCAAGGACATTATGCTAAATGAAATAAGCCCATAACAAAAACTAGTGTATAATGTCACTTATATGAGTACCTATGGTAGTGAAATGCATAGAGACAGAAAACGAAAGGGTAGTTATCAGAGACTAGGGAGAAGGAGAGATGGACAGTTGCTTAATAGGTATAGAGTATTCGTTTTGCAAGATCCATATAATTCTGGAGATTGGTTATCCAACAATGTGAATGTACTTAACATTAATGAACTATACATTTAAAAAATGCTAAAATGGTAAATATGTATTATAAGTATTTTACTATAATTAATCGTTTTAATGTAGAGGAGTCTACAGCTGGATATTGAGATATGGAGCAATGATGAAAATATTTTCCATAACTCAGAGTTTGCTGACATTTAAAAAACAAGAAACACACACACCATTTACTTTGAAGGTAAAGATGATATTTTCACAATGAATTTAAAGTAACTGTTCTTTGAAAGAAATTCAAGGTATACTGAGAACATTTTGAAAACATATTTAAAGTGTTTCCATCACTATGTGTGTTGTTGCTGATAATTATACAAATGCAGCCCTATAAAAATGTTCATAACTGAACACTTACACTTAGAAATGGAACATTTAAGCTATTTAATAAATTATCAAAGAGTTTTAAGGTTTTGAATTCAGTTGGTAAACCAGTAACAAGCAACTCCCAATTATTTGTAAGAACAAGTGGTTAACATCAGAGAAGATAAAAAATTTTATCCAAATTTCAACAGAAGTTTCTGCATAATTGAAATATAGACTAGAGAAATGACCATCATGATTTAGTAAGCCTAGTCAATGATGGGTTCCTTCCATTCCTTCATTCCTTCCATTTGTAGATTCCATTCAGATCTAAAAATACTTCCAAGGGATCTTTTTAAGATAAGACAATCAAAATTCAAAAATTGTCAGATTGTGAATTCATAAAAATCGAGTTTTAAACTAGGATTTTAAAAACATATTGAAGCATATTAAATCATACATCTCTCACTAATGAGAGCAAAAAGAGCTAGGTATCTTAAGCAAAAATAAATAAAATAATTTTTAGAGTATTCTTTCTTTCATCTATTTTAAGCCTATGTTATTTTCTATCTTACATATGTCTTACAAAGTGCATAATATATTGGTACATAGCATATGCATATAACTCACAAATTAATTTTGTTCATACATAAAAATGTTTATTAATATGGATATAAAATATAGAGACTATTGGTCTAAAATGTCTTGGAAACCAGTTAGGGAGAAATCTATAAACTTTGGTTTAAAAAGCAAATGGTCTAAATCTGCAATATGGAAGACCAAGGTTACATATGAGAAAGGCTTTTCATTATAGTAGAAGCAAGAAACCACAAGAGTAATTCTCACCCATTGAAATTATGTAGGTATAGTTCTTCCTTAGAGTGAGATCAATTCATTTTATTCATAGGAATATTATGTAGCTCTATTGTCCTTAAGTGCCATCCAGGAGATAATTCTAAGTATATATCTACAGTCAAGAATAACATTTTGATAGTGAAGTAACACTGTACACATAGATTTTCTCTTAGAATATTTAAAGTACTTATGCTTTCATCACTAAGTTTTCTTGAATCTGTTTTGGAATGTATTTGGAATGTTTGGGACGCATTTAAGTAAATAAACAATCACATACATAAACACTGTATTAATCTTTTAATCATTTGATCCCTCCCTTCATGTAAAACCACTGCAAAAGGAAAAAAATTTTTATCACAAAATAGCTACATCATTCCCATTATTTAGAATGTCTTTCCTTTCTTCTTTCATTTTATCTGAGTTTTCTCTGTAATTTGGGGTTCACTTCCAAAAAATTGTATTCAACAACTATTTGAGTATACTACATGTTTCTATGGTAGATTGATTGCAAAACTGGCCCTGTT
>NC_045436.1:44926213-44984108 GCF_002776525.5 Piliocolobus tephrosceles | reverse complement strand
TATACTACATGTTTCTATGGTAGATTGATTGCAAAACTGGCCCTGTTTTCTATATCGACATGCTCTTTGCAATGTGGCTTTGCAGTTCCTCTTATTAGAAAGTGAGTATATTTTCCCATCTCTTGAATCTGGACTAACTTTGGCACTTTTTTTTTGGCCAAAAAAACATGGCAGAGGTGGTAATGTGTCAGTTCCAGTCTAGGTCTACTTCCACCACATGTCTTTGAAAACTCACTAACCCACAGAATAAGTCCAGGATGGGTATGAGACTACACGCAAGAGAGCTGAGGTGTTCCAGATGATTACTAATGAATGTCCCAGGCCGGGCACGGTGGCTCATGCCTGTAATCCCAGCACTTTGGGAGGCCAAGCAGGTGGCCTTGAGGTCAGGAGTTCACTTGAGGTCAGGAGTTCAAGACCAGCCTGGCCAACATGGAGTAACCCCATCTCTACTAAAAATACAAAAATTAGCCAGGTGTGGTGGTACATGCCTGTAGTCCCAGCTACTTGGGAGGCTGAGGCAGGGGAATCGCTTGAACCCAGGAGGTGGAGGTTGCAGTGAGCTGAGATCGTACCATTGCACTCCGACCTGGGCAAGAAGAGTGAAATCCCGTCCCACCCCCACCCCTCCCCCCAAAAAATGTCCTGAGGCCGGGCACGGTGGCTCACGCCTGTAATCCCAGCACTTTGGGAGGCCAAGACGGGCGGCTCACGAGGTCAGGAGATCGAGACCATCCTGGCTAACATGGTGAAACCCCGTCTCTACTAAAAAATACAAAAAACTAGCCGGGCGAGGTGGCGGGCGCCTGTAGTCCCAGCTACTTGGGAGGCTGAGGCAGGAGAATGGCGTGAACCCGGGAGGCAGAGCTTGCAGTGAGCTGAGATCTGGCCACTGCACTCCAGCCTGGGCGACAGAGCGAGACTCCGTCTCAAAAAAAAAAAAAAAAGTCCTGAACAGAGTTGCCTAATCTGCATGTGGCTAACAGCAGATGCATGTAGAGGTCCAGCCAAGGGCAGAAGAGCCACCCAACTGAGCCCAGACCAGATTAGCAACTCATAGAATTTTGAGCTAAATGAATGGTTACAATTCTAAGCAGCTAAGTTTTGGGCTGGTTTGTTAAGCAGTATTATTGTGATAACTGTTAACAATCCTTACGAGGCATACTAAAAAGATGGAAACAATGTAGTCCTTTCTGCCCTTGAAGGACTCATCTTCTGTATAAGGTCTTTTAATCTGGGGCTCACAGATGGACTTTAAAGAGATCTTAAATTATTTTAAATTATATGTGAGATTTAACATGTCTTCTCAAGTGTTTTTCCTCTGGGGAAGTGGAGTTTTTAGTTTTTATCAGATTCTTAAATAAGTTGATCTCTCACCAAAAGGTTAATACAGCACAGTCGTGAAGATACTGATGTAGTTATAAAAAGTATAATACATCAAATCCAATAATAGAGGTATGTGACAAGTAGTATGGCAATACAGAGAAGAAAACTTTTAAATCTCCTGAGGAGTTCTAAGGCTTTCTCAAAGAAATTATTCTTCCCAAGTGTCTCCACAGACACAAAGAACCTTTCAGGCAATGGGATAGCAGGTACAATAACATGGAAAAGTAAAACTGCCTGGTTTATTTACGGAAAAGAAATTGTACATGTAGCAAGATACATAGTTAAGGTATGGAAGATAAAACTGAAGAAGGCTGAGGTCAAGATGTAGTCCATGCCAGGGAATTTGTTTTTTAAAACTGTAACGATCTGCCACTAAAAGTTTTTAAGCAAAGAAAAAACATTGTGAAAACTCACATTTTAGAAGTCCTAGTGGCAGAGAATAGAACAGCTTGCTTGGAGAAATGACTGGTGCAAGCTGGCAATAGTACAGGCAAGAAATGATGGAAGTCTGAATTCAGGGAGTGGTACAGGGTGTAGAGGACAGAGGTGAGGTTTGAAAGTAGAATCATCAGGAGCTATTGACTGATTAGGTATAAAAGTGAGAAAGCAATCTGGGATTAGTATTTCTTGATTGCAAAAATTGAGATGGTGATAAAAATCACTGAGGAGAGAATGCCAAAGGAGCATCAAGGAGAGAGAAATTTTTTAAATCCCATTTTGAACATGTTAAATTACAGATTGTGCAGCAGGCCTAGAACTCAAACAAATAGTGAAGGATGAAGATTTAGAAGTTACTGACTATAAATTCTGAGGAATTTGAGGAGTCAAGGAAAATGCAGCACGTAAGAAAAAATTAAGGGGAATACATATGTTCTAAACATGAAAATACGCATGCCTTGGTCAAAGGCACTTCAAGAATTGCCAGCCCAGTGCAAAAATGACTCTTTTATGACTGGCTCTTGAAAAGAAAAAAAAAGACAGAGAGAGAACAAAAACAGAGAGAGAAAAATACCAACCTTTCCTCAGTACATGGAGCAGCAGGTCAAGTCCTGTGAGCTAAGGCTGGGGTTGAAGTCAGTGCTCTACCCTTGAACTGCAAATGCACACAAGTCTCCAGTCCGTGCTGTCTATATCCTGCATACACTTCTTGCAGATCAGCTCCACACATTTGTCACTTGAACCAACACTTCCTAAGAGCAGGAAGTTATAACAGCACAGACAGCGAGAGATATTTCCAAAAGCTTTGGATAAATTAGCATCAAATTCAGATTTTATAAAGTTTTTATGTACAAACACTGACTTATCCCAAAACAAAAACAAGGCAAAATAAAAACCTCCAGAAAATGTTTAAGAGGATACCTAATATATGCAGAGCCCATGACAAAGTACTGTGGAAATGAAAATATGAATAGAGCATAAAATCTGATCTTAAAGGAAAAATCAGCTACCATCCATGGTGACTGTGAGATACGTAATTTGCAAGTTATAGGTATAAAGCCCATGAGAATGGATAAGGCCAACCAGAAGGTGGGGGAAATGCAGAACTCACAAATGGTAGCCTGTTTTCCTCAGAGTTTTGTTTGGCCTATACAGTGTTTTTTAAAATGATGTTATCTGCCAATATTTAAAAATTAGGAGATTTCACCCCAAAAAATCAAATTCAACTTCTCTTGGAAAATTAATTAAAAGAAATTGCAACACTGGGCTCATGTTGCCACTCAGCAATAACTGGAGCTGAAAAGCAGTGGCTACCTTTAGAATGACCACGTGTCCTTCAATTAGCCACCTTTCTCATTGTCATCACTAATTGTATTTACCTGCCTGCTCCTTGTAGGCATCTGAATTTGTGACCATCTGTGTAGAATCAGAAAAGAATTCTAAGAAAGGAAAACTGAATCATGTGCATCCAGCTATGGCTGTTTATAAGCCAGTATCTCTTCCCCACTAAAAATTAGCTGTTTAAGATCAGACTTGATGCTCCATTCATCTTTTCATTCCATTACTCTTCCAAGGGCTCTGCACATACAAGGTATCCTCCAAGCATTTTCTGCAAGTTTTTGTTTGTTTTGTTTGTTTTTGGTTTGGGATAAGTCAGCATTTATATATATAAATTTAAACTTACAAAACCTGAATTTGATGCTAATTTACCCAAAGGCATATTCATTATTCATTTCCCCTATTCACTGTCATTACCCTAAACATCTGCTCTGATCAAATAAGGGTCTTATTGAAGCTTTATGACCTTCTGCAGTCAGTAGCTAGAGTTGCACATCCAGAGTTAAGTAATATAGTTAGTTCTGTGCCATACAAAGGATATAATAAGAATATAATAAAACCTCAAGAAATATGAAAAAATTATTTTCAGTTTATTGGGCTACTTTTTAATTTTCTGTGCCATTCTTCATTTAGAAAGATCAAAGAGAAGGACTTGAGATCATATACTTTGATGACTGGAACACTAAGGGAAGGAGAAAGGGAAGAAGTTTACATTCTTAAAAAGAAGAAAAAAATCAATGTGCTAGTTAGAATTGTATCAGAATCCAACAAAGTTTCACAGGCTTGTGGCAATAAGTTCCTACTGCCGATTAGGAATATAAAAGAATTAACTGTATTATCAAGATCAAAGAATTATCAGAGACACTTATCTGCATACCCTCAATCCCAAGGTTTTGCTCTATTTTAATGTTCTCACCTTTTTCCTGCTAAGTAAAGAAAGTGAGATATTAGCTCATATTTAAAAAAAAAAGATATAGCAACTATGACATGAAAGTTAGATCAATGTAGCTGTGGGGACCCGGAGCACACAGACTTCGCTGGCTTCACTCTTACCTCGGTGTCTGCTGCACCCTCCGCTTCCTCTCCTAGGCCACGAGACCCAGCAGCTAGAAATTCACCATGTCTATTCTCAAGGCCCATGCCAGGGAGATCTTTGACTCTCGTGGGAATCCCACTGTTGAGGTTTATCTCTTCACCTCATAAGGTCTCTTCAGAGCTGCTGTGCCCAGTGGTGCTTCAACTGGTATCTATGAGGCCCTAGAGCTCCGGGACAATGATAAGACTCGCTATATAGGGAAGGGTATCTCAAAGGCTGTTGAGCACATCATTAAAACTATTGCGCCTGCCCTGGTGAGCAAGAAACTGAATGTTACAGAACAAGAGAAGATTGACAAACTGATGATCGAGATGGATGGAACAGAAAATAAATCTAAGTTTGGTGCAAACGCCATTCTGGGGGTGTCCCTCGCCGTCTGCAAAGCCGGTGCCATTGAGAAGGGGGTCCCCCTGTACCGCCACATGGCTGACTTGGTTGGCAACTCTGAAGTCATCCTGCCAATCCCAGCTTTCAATGTCATCAATGGCGGTTCTTATGCCGGCAACAAGCTGGCCATGCAGGAGTTCACGATCCTCCGAGTTGGTGCAGCAAACTTCAGGGAAGCCATGTGCATTGGAGCCGAGGTTTACCACAACCTGAAGAATGTCATCAGGAAGAAATACGGGAAAGATGCCACCAATGTGGGGGATGAACACGAAGTATCTGAAAGATGTCACTCTACAGAAACAGTGTGTACCATTCCGACGTTACAATAGTGGAGTTGGCAGGTGTGCCCAGGCCAAGCAGTGGGGCTGGACACAAGGTCCGTGGCCCAAAAAGAGTGCTGAATTTTTGCTACACATGCTTAAAAATGCAGAGAGTAATGCTGAACTTAAGGGTTTAGATGTAGATTCTCTGGTCATTGAGCATATCCAAGTGATCCAAAAGCACCTAAGATGCGCCCAGGGACCTACAGAGCTCATGGTCGGATTAACCCATACAAGAGCTCTCCCTGCCACATTGAGATGATTCTTACTGAAAAGGAACAGATTGTTCCTAAACCAGAAGAGGAGGTTGCCCAGAAGAAAAGGATATCCCAGAAAAAACTGAAGAAACAAAACTTTATGGCACGGGAGTAAATTCAGCATTAAAATAAATATAATTAAAAGAAAAAAAAGTTAGATCAATGATGAGGATTTACAGTCTAAGGTTTACTCGCATTTTCAAGAGTTCCCCCAAACTAAAGGTGATAAAAATACATTTTATGTAATCACATTAGCTCATTAATCACCTAAAGGCCTGGCTGTTGACCCTTCACCTTTCCCAATGGGACTGAGGAAGTCAATCAACTGATAAAATAAAGTCTCCATCAGACTTTAAAAAGAAAAAACCCTTTTTAATGATTATGAATAATATATATGTGAGATTCAGGTTAACTTCCCAAAATTTACATCGAGAAAAGAATCAAGAACATTAACTATACCAAAAAAAAAAAAAAAATGGGATTGTTGCAATCTCTTTTTAAAAGTGAGAGAGGGAGAATAGATTTTAATGAGCTTCCCTGTTCACCTTGATTAAATCAGAACTTTAGAGAAAGTAACCTAGCAGAACTTCAGAAATGTGAAGTTCAAGTTCAACTAATGAAGGAACAAAGACTTTAATTTTAGCTGAATGATCTTCCCATGTCTGTGTCAGTTTCACACTCTATTAGATCCTCTGGAACAAAAGGCCCAGACCCTCCCACTGGGCATCTTTCTCTGGAGCCCTAGGCACTATTGTTGATTTTATCTTAAAGGGCTTGGGAACACATTTTATAAACATGAAAACAGAGAGCAAGTAAGTGTGAGAAACATCCAGTGAAAGAAGGTCAATGCTGTCAAAGCCCCGTTGAATTTCTTTTAAAATGATGTAGGTAGATGCATTTCTGGTTGGTGTGTTTAGTCAGACAGAGGTTTGAAAATGATATCCATTTGTCCCTTTTCTTACATGTGAAAATAATCACAATTTCTCAGGGAAGAATCTCCTGCTGGGTTACCAACTGCTGGGCTCATCTTCTCATACAACCAAATAACTTATTTTCAGTCTGAGACTTGGGGATGCTTTCTTTGGACAAATCAACATTGGCTTCATATATGGAAATTCTCCTTCCTAAGGTTACCCATTGCAAATGAAACCATGGAATTCCATGACACCTGTAAACCATTTCTCCTCTTCTGACTGGATTTGGCACAGCTAAGCATGGAATCAGAACCAGAAAGCCAGAGACCTACCTGCCAAATGAATGCTATTTCAGGATGTCTTCAATGTTGTTGTTTTCCTTTTAAATAAAAATGAAATAAAATCACATAATAACACCACAATAAATTCTGCACATGCTAAAATATAAAAGAGAGGACATTATTTTTTGACCTTTCAATATATGTGAAACACATTTTGTACTGGAACAAACAACTTGAAAATGTATTATATGCACAAATGGCATGTGAATGGAACAGTTGCTTATGAGACTGGGAAAGAAGAGAAACTCTATTCATTGACAGAGGGCTGCTAAAATTAGATATTAAAAACCCCAAACCTTTCTCAGTTTAAGGAATAAAATTAGTCTCTTAGAGATCCTACTCCTAAATCAAAAGATGAAAATTACCAAGATTTAGTACACAACCACATGAATAATTCAGCCTATGAAAGCCACTATTATGCAGCATGGAATCGCTAATATGCAATAGAAAGTTTTCTCAGAATCTCAGAGGAGTTCCAAGATTGAATTTCTCATGACAAATAGTGGTTCTGACAAATGAAAATTCTACCATGAAATATAAAGTCGACATTAAACTGACAATCTATTTAGTCAGCAATCATTCAGTAACTATGAACCAGCTGGAAAAGACACACCCAATACAAATCTATATCTGTTCTGTCATCTATTCAGGACATATTTATTGAGGACCTACCACACGCTGAGCACCATGCTGGGAGCTGGGGTGTCAGCAAGATAGACAGTGTTTTTCCCATGGATAGAAATAAAGAGTCCCACTTTCTACTATTGGGCATGCCAAACTACAAGTGATAGCGACAACTCAGATTGAAAAGGTGCTATTATTGGTGGCAGAATGATAAAACTCTTAGATCCAATTCTCTCAAGGCCAAAAAATTGATGGGTTACATATAGTTAGATATAGATATTTAAATCACTTTTATTAGTTAAAAAATTTACATAACGTCTATGTGAATTGTTTTTGTTTTGTTTTGTTGTTGTTGTTATTCTTCTGTCTTCTCTCCTTGTAGATCAAATTATGGGTGGATTGAAGTAGGATTAATGTTACCAGCACAGAACACTGACTCTCATTTAGAGCCTTTGGCAGTGAACTGATCCAGAGAGATATCACCAGCATCAACATCATCATCATTATCATCAAGAGGCTTGCAAGGCCTGCTTTATCAATCTTATTTATTATATCCATGGAACATGTGTTATCACCAAAATGACACCGGGGACTTACAGAACATGTGTCAATTCGTATCTCCGTTTACTGAATAGCAAATGGATTAAGTATTTTAGAAATTGCAAATAGGCTGGCAAATGCAGACGGGCTGGGATTATAAGAAAATGTAATAAACTTCTAATAAAACATTTGAGCAAACTCACACATCTGTGGACAGATGGGAGGCATTATGTAATCAAGTCATTGCTACAGCAAGCTCTTAACTGCACCCGCCTCCTCTTCAACCCCGCCAACCCATCCCTACCCCCGGCCCCACCCCGCTGCTGCTGTTGGGCCAAGGTTGAGGGTAAAGGGCCTCTGTGAGTTTTCCTTCTCTGTCAGCATCCAGAGAAAGTATTCTTAATCTTTCTAAGATGAACTATTAAAATAGACAGCCTTTGACCCACACCCACAAAAACACACACAAAAAAACTCAAATCCTTGACCCAGGAAGCAAGGTTTCACTGCTTGTATTTGTTTGTTTTTGAAAACATAATATTTCCATGAATACACTTAGCTACTTGCCAGAAGTTTTTGTATATGAAAATTCCACTAGATGGTAATGTTTGAGGTGGGCTCCTTAATGTAGCTTTGGGGAGTAATTTCCGAAGTGATCAATCAGCTGTACAAACCACAAAACAGAATGAGAGATAGATTGGGAGTTTTTTAAAGGCTATATTCACCAGACTAAGTGAATAATATGAAATTAACACTTAGAAGTTCTCCTTTGGAAGATAATGTCAACATGTGTGGGTGCGTATAAATTTTACTGAATTCCAGAGTAACATCAGAATTTTCTCGTTACAACAATTGACTAACCTTCAACTTGATATTCTGGAATGACTTTCCTCCCTTGATCAAAAGTATATCTCCTGGGGTATCAAACACTTGAGGTGCAAAAATCTGGGGTGAGGCACAGGGGAAAAAAGGAAAAGGGGAAAACACTTCTACAGCATCTGAGAGAGAAGTTATCACAGAGAACTGAAGCAAGTATGTTTTAGAGATGAAACATTGACACAAACTTTGGAGTCAGCTAAAACAGGATTCAGCCTTATCACTTTTTTGGCCCTGTGACCTTATAGTACATTTTTCTAATTGGTAAAATGGAGACAAAAATACTGTTGCAGTAGGTAGCTAGTCAGGCATGAGCACGACAGGAGTAGGCTCCCCCATTCTCCAAATACATAACAGAAGTGTCAGGCTACCATCAGGTGATGGTCAGGTGGTTGTCAGCTGTCTCTCTAAAATAATAATTGGTCACAGCCGGCACCAGAGAAGGCTGTCTCCTAATAGATAGAA
This sequence comes from Piliocolobus tephrosceles, assembly GCF_002776525.5. Taxonomy (NCBI): domain Eukaryota; kingdom Metazoa; phylum Chordata; class Mammalia; order Primates; family Cercopithecidae; genus Piliocolobus; species Piliocolobus tephrosceles. The sequence continues at coordinate 44,975,129 of NC_045436.1, read as the reverse complement.
AACACCTGAAACTGGTGATCAGCAGCTTCCCAATAAGATCTTAGGAGTTGGGCGAATGGGCTCAAGCATGTGCACTAAGAGGCAAAATGGTAGAGTTTAACTACCATTTTGGTAAGAGGCAAAATGGTAGGATATATTACTTTCCTCTGGGAATGCTAGACTGGTAAGGGAAGAATGCCTGAAGTGAGCATGCATGCAATTCCAGTAAACACACTGCATATGCAGCCCCTCCCAAGTGCTGACCGGCCACTGTGCATAGCCCACCCCAAGGGAAGAATCAAAGAAGTAAAGCAAGACCCCAGAAGCATGCCAACATATAAAACCCCAAGTCATGCATTTGATCTCTCAAGTCACTCACTTGGCCCTCTTCCAAGTGTACTTTACTTTCTTTCATTCCAGTTCGAAAGCTTTTTAATAAACTTCCACTCCTACTCTAAAAACTTACCTGTCTTCTCCTTCTGCCTTATACCTCCTCCATCAAATTCTTTCTTCTGAGGAGGCAAGAATTGAGGTTGCTGCAGATCCCCTATGTATATGGATTTGCCCCATTGACAATAGTACCTAAAATAGAGATAAAACTAGTGTTTAAAGTTACTGTAAGGTTTAAATGAAGTATGTATATAAGGCACTTAGAACAATGCCCAGCACATAGTAAGTACTCAATAAATATTAGTAACAAATATTGTATTTCAGACCAAAGTGCTAAAAAAAATCAACTAAAAAACATATTGTTCAACTAGTGGGATCCTGGGTTTTAACAGTAAGGACAGTAGAAATCAAAGAACTCAAACTGTTTAGTAAATGTATAAGTTCTTCAAATTTTCCATTAGAAGCTAGATCGTTATCATACACTTATGGCTAACTCTCTTAGATTCCTCTGGTCCATCAATGCCAACAAACTGTTAAAATGAAGATCATCACTCAAGAAAAAAAGTGTGTGACTGTCTTCCAGCATGGGAGCCTAAGAACAAGAGATGTAAAGTAGAACTTGACTATCAAATTCTTAGGTTTGAGAAACGATATTTCCAAGATCACAACTGAAAGGATTTCATAGATGAAAACTGGAATTTCATATGTCAACTCATAGAATATTTTATTATAAAAACTTTAAAGTATACAAATGTGTAGAGAATATCATAATAAACACTGGTATCCCCAGCTTTAAAAATTAAAGCATTACGAGGACACTCAGAGCTGCCATGCTGAACAAAGGCACTGTTCTTTGAGTAGAAAGTGAATCATCTCCATGGAGGATAAAACACTGTATTCTACGTAGTTGGAACCCCACCCCCTACCCCAGGATGGAGCTATGTAGCTTTCCACCTAGACACAACCAAAGAGCTCCAGTAAAAACTTCCTGATATCATTCAGACTCCACAATCCTGAATCTGATTACTATTCCCAGTCCCATTTCTATACTTTTATTATAGATGTATCTATTTGCATGGATTTTGTTTTGAACTTATATGAACAGTTATTCTTTATGAATCCTTCTGCAACTCGCTTTTTATGAACTTGATATTATACTTCTAAAATATATTCCTCTTGATGTCTATAACTTTAGTTCATTCACTTTAACTGCTGAATTTCATTATTTCAGTATTTCATTATTTCAATACTGTATTATTGAAATACTGAATTATTTCAATTCAGTTTTTCATTATATGAATAAATCCGTTTATTTATCCATTCTCCTTTTCATAAAGAATTGGAAGTTGTTTCTCTTTCCACATTTTTGGGATGAGAGCCTTGTAAGTATTCAATAAATGTTAGCAATAACTTTTTTGTTTGTTTGTTTTTGTTTTGAGACGGAGTCTTGCTCTGTTGCCCAGGCTAGAGTGCAGTGGCGTGATCTTGGCTCATTGTAACTTCTGCCTCCCAGTTTCAAGCAATTCTCCTGGCTCAGCCTCCCAAGTAGCTGGAATTACAGGCGCACGCCACCACACTTGGCTAATTTTTGTATTTTTAGTAGAGACAGGGTTTCACCATGTTGGCCAGGCTGGTCTCAAACTCCTGACCTCAAGATTCACCTGGCTCAGCATCCCAAAGTGCTGGGATTACGGGCATGAGCCACCGTGCCCAGCCTGTTAGTCATAATATCATGTCTTATTTTGCAGTCAGTTCCTTGATGAGCAGTATCTACACTCCTTATGTGACTTCTGTAAATTGGTATCTAAAAAGCTAAAAGTTGTATTTATCAAATTCCCTCACAGTAAGAGATCCACATATGATTTTGGTTTGGCCAAAGACAGTCATGAAAGGTTTTCAGCCTGAAAATTAGATAGACACTGCACTCCTGCCATTTCTGCTGCTGCAGTTGATAAGCACGATCACAGAGGTATTGACATTGTTGGCAGTAGTCCTAATGTCCACTCAATCACAGGTTTGAGAGGCAAGGCATAGTGTATCCATTTTGTCATTGTGAATTGTTGCACACCTGCTGTGGGTCTGGAACTGGCAGCAGCAGCAACAACTTTCCTAATGATGTGATGGTTTCCTAATTGTAGCAGCTTCCTGCTCATGGTAGTGGGTGGTTTAGGTCTACAGCTGGCAGCTTCCAGATCATAAAAAAGATGGCCTTGGGCCATGCGCTGTGGCTCATGCCTATAATCCCAGCACTTTGGGAGGCCGAGGAGGGCAGGTCACTTGAGGCCAGATTCAAGACCAGCCTCGTCAATATGGTGAAATCCTATCTCTACTAAAAATACAAAAACTAGTTGGTGTGGTGCTGTGTACCAGCAGTCCCAGCTACTTGGGAGGCTGAGGCTGGAGAATCGCTTGAACCCAGGAGGCGGAAGTTGCAGTGTGCCCTGAGATGGCACCACTGTACTGCAGCCTGGGTGCCAGAGCGAGACTCCATCTCAAAAAGACAAATAAAAAAAAAAAAAAAAGATGGCCTCAGTAGTCCACTCTGTAGTGCAGCTTTAGAAGTCATACTTGAAAGCTGAACTGAAAGTCTATTTTTCCATCCTCTAATGATTTCATTTAATACCCTATGATTAGAGATAGATTTGCCATGAGGTTATTGAAGCTTAAGATTTCAGAGACCCTCATTGCACGGGCCAATGACTGCTTATGTACTTTTATAAAAATTGCAAAACATATTTTAATTGCTACAAATGAAGGCTATTGTCTCTTTCCACTAGCACTTCCCCTCAATTATATTTTCCAGTGTTGATGGAGTGGCCTCAGGCATTTTAAGGTTGCAGTTAAGGAAAAACTGAGTTGGGCATATAATTAGATTGGATTAGCAGATACATTTTTTGTGTTTGCAATCAATCACTCCTAGTGCTCACTGTGTAGAATCACCCAACTTCATGACATGAGGGGACAAATCGAGAGATCACATTACATCAGGAGAGTGAGTAGTGAAGAGGCAACAAAGTTTAAAATTGACAGAGCCAGAAGTTAATCTGTGGAAAACTTCTCCAAATCTTATGCTTTACATAAGAAAGAAATTTGACACAGCTTTTCCAATTTTGGCAATAATTCCAAAAATTTGCATGGCGTTGTCAATAATGAGTTGTAAAGATGAAAGAAATTTTATAAACTGTTAATAATAACAGATTTTGGTCACCCACAAAAAAATGGTACTACAAACTCATTTATCAAATAAAGTCAATCAAAGGATGTATGATGCAATATATATAGAAAAATGCTGCAAAGGTTTATCCATTTGATTAATAAAATTATACATATTATTGTTCTTGATTTGTGATGTTTATGGTAAATATAAGCTTTTCAAAAGTTGTAATTTGTTGTAATTTATTTTCTCATTAATAAGTTTAAATTTATACATAATTTTGCATTTGTAATGTAACATTCCTTTTCCTGAAGGTCCCAAATTTTGTATTAAATTTGTGTCCCCAGACAATTAGATCTTTCTCTGCCAGTAATAAATCAATTCTTAAGCCAAAGTGGATTCTGCCCTCTGCCAATGGAATTCTAAATTAATAAATTATGTAATTAGTATCAAGTGTGGTTGCATGCAACAGAGTTTCAAGGAAACTGACCTCTGGAGTTGGTTATCTCTTTTAGGTGGGTTTGAAAATAGTGATAATCTTATTAGCAACAGATAATAACCTCTGCCTGGCTGGAATGAAGTACCTATGAAATGCAAGGTTTTGTCAGACCAGCTGGCTGATTTACACCCCTTATGGTGAAAATGAGAAATCAAAGAAATATGGGTTGAGTTGGCTAATTCTAAATGCATTGGAAAACTTTTTAAAAGAAAACATGAAGCTCTACATTTTAAATTCTTAGCTCAGTCCACAGGAGACCAGAGAATGTTAGAATTTTCCTAAAATAATGACTCTCAAACTTCAACTTGCATAAGAATCCCCTGAAAAAGGCTTTTTCATGTACAAACTACTGGGTCCCCAACCTCTGGAGTTTCTGAATCTAGTAGATCTAAGGTGAACCCTGAAATTTACATTTCCAATTAGTTTCAAGGTGATGCTAATGTTGTTGGTCCAGGGACACTTTGAGAACTACTGCCCTCAATGAATGTCTTCTTTTGTACCTTCAAGGTAGATATAACTATAATCAGATGCAACAGGTGACTGAAATACAACTTAAATTCACAGCCTCACTTGGTCTCTTATGTGAAAGTTTGCACACTAATTGAGAAAGCTTGGGATATTGTGAGTTGGGATGGGAACATTTGAGTGGATTTAGATGACTCTGAGTACCTGAACCTCCAAGCCCCACTGAGACCGAAAAAAGCAAATGTAGCCCCTCCCACTTCTGTCAGATAAATTTGTCATATTAAAAGATCCAGTGTGATTGCACCTGCAGTAATTACCTTGCAAAAAGATGCCAAGTCTCCTTATGCTTCAACCTACCACCTTTCATCCACTCCAAATATAAAGTCAGGTCCCAGCAGCCCCCAGGGATGTAAGTACGTAGTCTGGCCGAGAAAAAGCTTTACACAACAAAATAGTCTTAAGATTTTGCTAAGTTGTGTTGGCAGGTTTGTGTGTTGAGTAACCATAGAGGTGCAGTGTGGTATATACATGGCTGACTGAGATTCACATGTGCAGAGGATAGAAGGCTAAAACAATATCTCTTTCACAGACAGTTTCTGGCAGTGATTTAGACTGTGCCAATCAGACAAATTCAACAAGATTTTGGAGACAGAAGTGAGACAGAGATTGCACTTCTGCTCTCTCTGTGCTCTCTACTGGCAAGAAGGATCATGGAGTCAGTGCCAGCTGAGTTGCAGTTTCTAGTCATGAGCTTTGTAAGTGTCGAGCAAGAGCCAGGGCAGGGTCTGTGTTGTTGGTGTGGATCATAGGCATGGCACTGATCTGGATCCAGCAGCAGTAGCAACAGTTTTCTGATCCTGGCAGTTTCTGGACTATGACAGTAACTTGGTGTGACAATGTACTGCCCTTGGCAGTGGCAATGTGGTTCTGGAGCCAGTGGCTTCCTGCTCATACAGGAGGCAGCAGCTCCTTTATTGGCCCAGTTCTGTGATTGGAGTCATTCCTAAAATCACAACCTACAGTTTTCAGCCTTCCCAATAATGCTAAAGTCATTGAATAACTTATAGAAAATGCCATCCCACTTAACTAGCTAGAGTAGATTCTGTTCCTCACAAATGAACCCCAGCTGATACAGAGCACATGTGTAAAAGAGTCTCCAGGGTATATCCCCAGGAGTGAAATTGTTGACCATAAGATTGGGCCACATTTTTCACTTGATTGGGTATTGCCAAATTGTCCTCCGAACTGTTCTGCCAATTTACGCTGAAAAATTGGAGAAAATTCACCAAAATTTGTGATTATGATGTTTTTAATTTTTGCTAAATTGATGGATGTGAAAAAAGATCTCATTTTAATTTGCAATTCCCTGATTACAGATTGTTTGTACATTGATTAGTTATCAAGTTTCCTTTTGCAGTAAATTGCCTGGTCATATAATTTGTTCATTTTATGTGGACTTGCTTATCTCTTTATTGATTTTTATGAGTTCTTTATTCTGGATACTAAATATTTGCAATTGCGAATATCTTCTATTCTAGCTAACGGTATGCCTTTTCACTTTACTAACATAATTTTTACAATATAAAACTGTTTCACATCAATGTAATTATCAATCATCTCCTTTGTTGTTCATGCTTTTTGTGTCTCATCTAAGAAATCTACCCTTCTTATATGGCATAAGAGATATTCTCCTATATCTTTTAAAAGTTTTTAACTTTTTTTGTTTTTACCTCTGCAATAAATCTAGAATTTATTTTTGTAGATATATGTAATGTAATTTTATTTTTTACATATGAATAACTAATTGTTTCGGCACTGTTTGTTAAGTATTTTACCCCACTGATTTTTAAAAATTCATTAATTTATTTTTTATTATACATACTTAAGGTGTACAATATGGTGTTTTAATATGCACAGTGAAATAATGACTATAGGTAAGCAAATTAACATATCCATCACCTTCCATGGTTATCTCTTTGTTTGTGTGGTAAAAGCACCTAAAATCATTCTCTTAGCACATTTTAGATACATAATATAATATTATTAACTATAGTCCTCATGCTAAACATTAGATCTTCAGAGTTATTCATCCTGCGTAAGTGCAAGTTTGTACCCTCTGACCTAAATATCCCCATTTCTTCTCCCTCCCTGTCCCTGGTAACCAACTCTACTCTCTATGTATTAGACTTTACTTTTAGATTCTACATATAACTGAGATTATGTTGTACATTTCTTTCTGCATCTTGCTTATTTCACTTAGTATAATGTTCTCTAGGTTCTCCATATTCCATTGTGTGTGCGTGTGTGTGCATGTGTGTGTGTGCAAAGAGAGAGAGAGACTACGTGCACAATTTCTATACTCATTCATTGGTCAGTGGACACAGGTTGTTTCCATATCTTGGCTATTTTACCCCCACTGATTTAATGCTACCTCTGTCCTATTCCAGGCTTCTATAGGTCCACTAGTCATTTTCTGAGTCATCAAGTCTCTTCCATTGTTTATGTCTATACTTGCAGCAGTACCACATTGTCAAAATTTTTATATTGATAATCTGGTAGGGTAAGTTTTACAACACTCATGTTAAAAAATTGTTTTGGCTATTCTAGCAGGCAAAAAGCTATAGCTGTAGACCAGAAGAAATAAGGCTACCCAATACAGACAAATTAGGGGGTGCCATATAACTAGTGAACAAAAAATACTATATTCTAGAGTATCAATATGTTTTCTCTTGACTAAATCTACTACTTCAAGTTTTGTACCTTCAGCTTCAATAACCTATTCACTCTGTTTAGTAAGTAGTTAATTACACTAATCTACAAATCATGGAATCTCTTTTTTAAACTCATGTTTTAATGACCATATCATTCAGTCTTAAAGAATAAATTGTATTAGAAAATAATATTTTTAATCCATTTGTCTCTATGAGTCTGCTAATTTCCTTCAGTACTAAAAAATAAGAGGTAATGGATGTACTTGTGCATATCCAACTCATTTTGCTATTTGCTTTAGCTCCCTAATAACCCATTTTAAGAGTAAGTCTGTTTTTCTCTTAAATTCAAAGCATTTCATAAGAACTGAAGCATTTAATTCTCACAACAGCCATATGAAGCAGTTACTATTAAATCATGCCCATGATACAGAAGAGGAAAATAAGACACAGAGATCCTAAGTAACAGGGACAGTGTCCTCTTGCTAGTAAATGGCAGAACCAAGGCTTGAACCCAGGCAACGTGGCTTCATCACTCTCCCGTTTAATTTAACCTCTGCAGCTCTCCTGCCGCTCAATAAACTGAAAATCACAGAAATTTATAGTTACAACCTACGACAAATACTTTTGAAGGAGAAGGACAAAGATCTATAAGAACATGTCACAAGCAACTATGACCTACTACTTACTAAGTGTAGTTCTTCCTATACCTGCATTCTCTCACTGTCTCACCTTATCAATTATCAAAGTATTTTTCTAATAGAGTTCTTTTTAAGGAATTTTGGTGAATAATATTTTCTTTATAATAGTATGTAAATATTTCAAAATCACCTCGTTATAAATATCAGCTACTAATATCAACATTATTAGTTGATATTAGTATTATCATTATTAGTTGATAATGATATTATCATCATTCATTGCTGTAGAATATTGTTTCTTAGTACGTCAAAAATCATTACTTTAACCCTATATTTAGATTTTCCTTAAAGCAGAATCATCCACTTGTCAGAGTGTCTCTAATCCAAACCAGAGGATGACTGTACTAATTAGCTTTATTGTAGAAACAATGAACCTCAAATGATAATGGCTTCCTAAAAAAGGGATTTTTTTTTAATTGACATTTCACGTGGGCTCTAGGTCAGCTGCAGATGTGTTTTTGGCAGTAAGTAGGCTGTAGCTCTTCTTTATATGTCTTGACATTCTAGAACATTCTAGAACACAGGCTGAAGATGCAGCCTCCATGTGGGACATGCCATTCTCACAGCAGATGGAAAGGAGAGCTAGAGTGAAGCACACAATGGCTTTTCAACCTTCTGCTCAAACATGGTTTCTATCACGTCCACCAGCTACTGGCCAAAGAAGTCCCTGCTGGTCAAAGAGGCTCAATGTCGGTGAGACAAAGGAGAGAGACTAAATATACAGATGGATAGTGGCTGGACCTAGGCAATAGAACACTGACTCACAACCTCTGCAGCAACCAGCCTAGGAAGCCAAACCACAACCTCTGTGGCATTCAGCCCAGAATAGTCAGGACTTCATCAGTGACTCCTGGGTTCCCTCCTTTTTGCCCCTGCTTCCAACTTAGGCTCAACCAGAGAAAGTAAAACATGCTCTCCTAACCAATCACATAACATGCTACACTTCAAGTTAGCCTGCCTACAGTGTTACCAAACCAGGCCTCGTTTGCCCGTGATGCAGTATGCCAATCACTGAGATGATGAATTTTACAGCAGAGAAAGGGTTTATTCATGAGTCAGCCAAAGCAAAAAGATAGGAAAATCTGTCTCAAATACATCCCTTCCCCCACTAAAGATGAGATTTCAGGGGTATTTATGGCATAGAGGGGCAAGGTGGTTCAAGGCATAGGGAAACGTGACTGGGGATCAGGAATAGTGAGGCAATCAGTGATCTGCACAAGTGTAGTCAAGCTTCATAGCTCTTCATAGGATGCATAGTAACAAAATGGCGTCAGCAGCATGATCTGAGGGTAGAGTTTTTGGCCCTCTGACATCAAAAGGTCAGCCACTGGATCCTCATGCAGACCCAGTTGTTGGTAGTCTCAGCCTGCTGGAATTGGACAAGAGTTGAGTCTAACTAAGTTCCTGAAAAATAACTTAGGCAAACCATGGTGACCTATATATTAGAGATGTTATTTCTAAGGAAGGTAGTGGGAATTTAGATATATATAGTTTAGCTGTGTGACTTTTAGCTATATGGGTTTTAAAACCAACTAAAAGCAAGTGACTAAAAACAAGTGAGGCAATTTAAGTCTGGTGTGCCTAGTCGTTAGCCCTTGGTTCGGCAGCTTTCCCATGCCAATACCCTCCAATCAGAACATACCTGAAGGCTTCCCTATAGTTTTCACTATAAACTTTCCTATTCTGTCTGTTTGCCTCTGAATTTCCGGTAACTGCAAGTGATAGTGGCTGACTCCCTTGCTATATAGTGAATTCTGAATAAATTGCTTCTGTTTGTTTCATTTGGGTGGTCTTTGCTTATTTCCACAAAATATACCCCACCTATGGTAGCAGGGTGAGGTGGGGAGGGTTATAGCAAATTACAGTAACCTGGGTGAGAATTCCCTGGGTGAGAATGAGTAATCTTCTTTGAAGGAAGAGGAGAATAAATAGAAAAAGACGATAATACAGTCAGCTATTGTTCACCCTTGGGATCGTGAAGTTGCTTTCCTCCTCTTCACATGTGAAATTCTATCCCGCTGTGAGAGTATGCTTGAAGACCAGTATTTCTTGATAGTCTCTATTTGAGGTCTGGATATCTCTACTCTTTCTTCAGAAACATCTGGACTAAAACACAAGTTATATACCCAAGATATAATAGTGGCTCAGGAACAAGACAATAGTAACAAACACTTTTTAGAAAGGAGAGTTGAAGATGCACAGCAATCAGTCATCTAAAATCTTCCTGGGCAAATGTTACAAAGGCTTCTTCTTCTGTGTGGAGAAAATGCTCTTCTATTGGACTCCAGTTCTTTCTGGAAGTAGCTCTACAGTCCATTTTTCTCTTGGCTCTACCCTCTGGGAGGTCTTTCTTTTTTCATTATCCTCTTTGGCTACATCTAAAGAGGTCACTATAGAATATGCTCTCCTTTGTACCTGAGCATCTTACTCACCTGCTTCCTGCCTATTGAGAATTGGGGACCCAACAGTTTGCTTTTGTATTGAACAGTCTGACTCTCTCTCTCTCTCTCTCTCTGTCTGTCTCTCTCTCTCTTATAGGCACACCACGCGCACGTGCACACACACACACACACACATGCACATGTGCACACACCACTATTGGTTTTATATCTATTTGATTCCAGTTAGATCCATGTATGCTATGGTTTGAATGTGTCCCCCCGTGTTCAGGTGTTGGAAACTTAATCCCTAATGGAACAATGTTGAGAAGTGGGGCCTTTAAGATATGCTTAAATAGTGAGGACTCCTCCCTCATTAATGGATTAATGTGCGTTAGTTATCTTGGGTATAGGTTCCTACCAAAAGTTCAACTGCTTTCCAGTCTCTTTTGTGCTTTTTTGTCCTTCAACCTTTCACCATGGGATGACAGAGCAAGAAGGCCCTCACAAGATGCAGCCCCTTGATGCTGGACTTCCCAGCCTCCAGAACCCAATAAACTTCTATTGTTGATAAATTAGCCAGTCAGGGATTCTGCTATAGCAACACAAAATGGACTCAGACAATGTGCCGAAAGCCATAAGTACAATTTTTGTCAAGATCCTCTCTCTAACAAGCTTATCAGAGTTTTATAGAATGGACATGCCCTCATCATCTCCTTTCCCTGAGCCATCTGTCCAGATGAAAGGATTTATTTTGAAGGGAGTGTCATCCTTTTAGAGATTTTAACTAATGATGTAGTAGCCACATCCCTCAATTGATTGTTGTTTGAACATTGAGTTTTAGTTGGCCCCTGTTGCTCAGAGGGCGTCTAAATTTTATCTTCTACTGTTAGATAAGAAAAATAGTTGCATGTTTCCAACCCTAGAAGTCTCAACATTTCCAAATTTTCCTTTTCTTTTCCTTATCCTTGGTCAGTTCTTTTCTGAGCTCATCTCTTCTTTATAGTTTCTTGTCAAATGCATCTAACAACAACTATGGTACTCTGATGACATTCTGTTTTACTACATCTTAACCCAAATCACAAGTATATTAATATACTATCTGCCTTCAAATTTTTGTGGACAGCAGTTATAACAAATGTTCACTACTCCACATCACAGACTGGCATTTTTGTCTGTCTTTAATTAAAGTTTCCTTGTTACACACTGGCCAGGTGCTAATGCTACACCTTTTAGGGGTTTTGCTATGCAGCATTCCACTCCTGGTGCCATTTTTTTCATATTAGGCAACTTTGCTGTAATAACAAATGATCCCCCAGTTTCTTTGGCTTATGAAATAAAGATTCATTGAGTATATGTGTTACATGTAGGTTGCAGATAGGCTGTGACTCTACTCCACACAGCTCCCCATTTTCAGACCCAGGCTGGAGAAGCAGCACCTGCTTGGAACATGTCTTTCTCATGGTAGATGGAAAACAGTGTCATAGCCAAACATTTAATGGCATTTATTACATCTGCTCAAATATGATTAGTCAAACAAAGTCACATGGTCAAGCCCAATACCAAATGGGACAAGAAAGAATATTTCTCCATAGGAAGGAATTGCAATGGGTTAAAATGTACAATCTTGTCACAATGAAAGGGGAGTAAAATAGAGAAATAATCAAGTTGACCATTATGATAAATAATAGAATTACTTGGAGAATGTATGTTTCTCTCTTAATATGGACAAAGCAAGAGAATTAAAAAAATGAGTTTAAAATCCTTACTAAAACTTTTTGTTGTTGTTTGTTCATTCATTTACAATCATAGCTCCTAATGATTTTAATTCCTATTAGCAAGAAACTAGTTTTGTTATCTCCTGGGAACAGTGATGATCCCCATCTCTAGCTGGGTGCGGTTATTGTTTATACTGCCTTATGTTTGTTCCTGCTAAACTGTGATAAGAAGAAGGAAAAAAATACTATATGTGTGATTTGCTTTCACTCTCGGTTACTTTGTTTTCACTCTCTCACTCTAGTCATACCTGAATTTGTAATATCACATGTAGAATAAAAGAAAAATTGTTCCTCATCAACTCTGCTCACTGCCTGTTCCTAAGAACACCAATACAAGAAACACTGGGTGGCAATGGAAGGGTAGGACTATAAATTCCACCCTTCAGGGATATAAAACTATTACTCCCTCTGGCAGCTTAACTTTCACCAACAGACTAGGCCAATTTTGAGAATAGCATGAAGATAGTAAGGCCACATCTATTCCAATAATAAAAGTACTCAAAGTATAAGAGTAACCTGCCCTATAAATCAGTAAGTAAATGGCCAATTTCCCTCTGTGTCAGCCTTTTACTCTGGTCCAGTGTTGGGAGCAGAGACTCAATCTTACATCTTGAACAGGGCTTTTGCTAGCTTGTATGAGCCTTTGTTCCAAATAGAAAAAAGGTGTCCTGGCTGGGTGCCAAGGCTCACGTCTATAATCCCAGCACTTTGGGAGGCCAAGGTGGGCAGATCACTCGAGGCCAGGAGCTCGAGACTAGCCTGGCCCAACATGGTGAAACCCCATCTCTATTAAAAATACAAAAAGTTAGCCTGGCATGGTGGCAGGTGCCTGTAATCCCAGCTACTAGGGAGGCCAAGGCAGAGGAATTGCTAGAACCCGGGAGGCAGAGGTTTCAGTGAGCCAAGATCACACCGCTGTACTCCAGCCTGGGTGACAGAGCGGAACTCTTGTCTCCAAAAAAAAGAAAAGAAAAGAAAAGAAACATGGTGTCTCTTCTAGATAGATGAATTAGAAAAAGCACCCTTACCACCATGCATAAATTGTTTTTAATGCCCCCCCAACTTTGGTGAATTATAAGATGCCCCCTATAGCCCCACTGAGCTAGAGCACATGGCTTAGATAAAGAAAGCAGCTTTATGGAAAGAAAAATTGCAACCTCCACTTCCAGCAAATACAGCTCTTAGCCAGGGTTTTGGTTTGGTAAATGCTGTGTGGCTTCAATTGCAGCCCCCACTCACCCCTTGGACCAGGTGCCTTTGTTCAGTGCACAAAAGCACAATTATGGGTGACAGTCTTGCATTTGACATTAAGCATGGGATGCAAAAAATTCTCACGTAAAACTTGTCCAAATGTATATTTTCCCTCAATAAATTTCATTCTCAGCTTCTGCGGACCAGTGTTGAGTGGTTTAATTAAACTCCACACTGACGTGAGCCACTCACTTGTGTCCATTCTCTATTGAAAAAGGAGCCTTAGGGAACTTAGTGGTCTGTGTACAATAAGACCTTTCTCTTCCATGTAGGCAATATGTCATGTTTAGTGCCCTCCAATGGAGTTATTTATATACTTCCTTAATGCAAAAACAAGCTGCTGGGCTCCAGCTTGAGGGTGTTCTCTTTCTCTCTTTCACTATCATTTTGCATTTTATTCTCCTTTCTGGTTCAATCCTCCACATTCAGATCCTTACCTTTTCCTGCCAATTGCCAGTAACAGTATACTTAAAAATGTTTGCAGGATTTTCTCCAGACACCTGCTGTCAACTACCACATGTAGGAGACTTATATAGTAAATGGCTCTCATTAGAAAGATTTGCCATATGCTATCATAAAGAAGCCATTCTTCAACTCTTGTGCTTCACACAACATTATGCCCAGCAATTGCAAATTTCACAGCATTCACAAATAGAGTTTTAACAACAACAAAAAAATGGTCAACAAACTAACATTATTTACTTTTGGGAAAAGCCAATGTCAAAGCATTGCAGCAGCCTGAGCTATAATGTGGGCTTCAATTTTTCACATTTGTACAATATCCATTCTGGCAATGTGTGTATGTGTTCAAAGTGAGAAAAGAGTGGCTGGTGACTTGGTTTTTCTTTCATATACCTACTCACAGTAGAAGCAGTCATGAATAACATACGACCACTCATCAGAAGCCATATGAAGTTCATAAAGTAGAAGATGAAAACAAATACACCAGTGTTTTTTTTTTAAAAAACTTGCTCAGCTCTAATATTTGTCAGTGTCATTTGAAAGTTGATATTAAGTAATAATTTTTTTTAAAACTGAAAAAGAAATTTATTCACCTAACAGGAGAATCAATGTGGTTGGCCATTACAATGTAACCAAACTGAGTTTATAAAGCTTTAATAAGATGGTTTATAAATTTTCATTGCATTATGATCCTCCTGAGGATTCTAACATCAGCTAATCCAGTAATGAATGTACTCTAGGTCTTGTCCTTTTCAACCTTAATTGGTGGGAAGATAAAAGAAAGATGTTTTCAACTGCAGCTAACAGAGATCTCAAATCAAGCTAATCAGAATAATTTTTAAAAATAAATTATTTCATATAAGAGGTCTAGAAGTAGGGAGGGCTATAGGATGGGTTAGATCAGCAGCTAATGATGTTATCAGTTCTACCTTTCCTTCCACTATTGTTGGCTTTATTCTCAGGCTGGTTACAAGATGACTTTGGGAGTTCTCGAGCTCAGGTCCTACTAAAATACAGATGATGAACTTTCTCTTCTGTGGTGCTCCTTTAGAAGCAAGAAAATGTGTTCTAGAAGCTCTCCCAGAAGCTTCCACATCTCTTTACTAAACCACCACCAGCAAAAAAAAAAAAAAAAAAAAAAAAAAAAGATGGGGGTGGATTATCCTGTAATAAAGTAGACTCCCTGTTGGTGCTGGGCAGGTGCTAGTTATCCTTAGGCAGATGGCTGCATGCTGTTAGAGGTATACTTTCACAAAACTGGGTTTCTGATTGATAGAAAGAGAAAGTGAATGTTGAATGAGGACCAATATGATCCTCTCAGACAGCTAAATCTGCAAGTAGTTTAATAACTGTTAGTAAGTTTCTCTAAAATTACTATTGAAATCCTGACTATAAAAACAAAAGATTCTTCCTTCTCCAAGAGAACCACTTTCTTCATTAGGTCTATTTTTTTAAAAAATAATAATAATAAAATTAAAAAATTTAAAAAAAAAAACCTATACATTCTTAGGAATGCACTTATTGAGTCCATTCAATCTCAAAACTAAGACATAAGACATTTCTCATTAACTATTTTTAAAGTAGATTTTTGGCTTCTTTTGATTATTGATACTCACTACAGAGAAAGTGGATTCATGGTCAATATGAAGACTTATTAACGGCCTAAAAAATGTAGATCTTCTCAAAAGATAAGGGAAACATTTTCAGCTTACTGTCATCTATTTTTTTTTCTGATGTTATAGCTGCTGATTCACATTTTTGGATTCCATGTAAGTATTCTACATGTTTTTTATGTAGTCTAACACCTTATAGTCCTTGGACCAGCAGCATCACTGTCATCTGGGAGCTCATTAGAAATACAAAAATCTCAGGCCCACACCAAACCTACAAAATCTGCATTTTAACAAGATTCCCAGGAGATTCATTTGCATGTTAAAGTTTGAGCAGCACTACTGTAAGATATATGTAGTCACTACCTTGTCTCCTGGTGCTGGAGAGATATATGTACAATATGAAATCTAGAAATGACCTACAGTGCATAACTCATGTTACTTTAGCTTGGAACTTGAAGAATTAAGTGAATATCATGGACTCAGAGAACAAAATTTCTGCTCATCTTTCATCACTGTTCCGTTAATGCAAGTATCACGATTTTACTTAAACTCACTGACTTAGACATAAGGGATACCAGATCAGAATAATGTCTGATTCCTTCTTCTGATCTTGTGAAAGCAGTCTGGATATTTGCATGTGGGTTTAGGGGTACACAGTGGGAAAACTCAAGATCAGAATTTGCTTGGAGACATTTAGATAAATGCTTGTATTATTTCTAGCAAGTATGGACTCAGGGCGATATGGAGGCCAAAACATGGCTGTACTCTGTAAATACCCATGTGAATTTTTTAAAGTGATAATAAGGCTCAAGTTATAGACTGAAATTTGTTCCTACAGTTTGATCATTTGGACAAGTACAGTATGTTCAGAGGCTTATCTACCCCACATTTAGCATACTCCCCTTCTTGGCATTTCTCTCATTTCCTCGAAAAGCCTTTTCTAGAGAAATTTCAGATCGGCAGCCAAAGAAAATTCAGCTCAATTTGCCCTGCTCCCCATGGAGCTCCCAATGACTGAAGGCTTTCATTCCCTTCTCTCCCACATTAATTCTGGATGTGCATTAGTCACCATCTGTGTTTCCCCAGGCTTCATGATGAAAAAGTGGTGAATTTGCTGGGCCAGTCTACACTAAGTTAGTAGGCTGCTGCTTCATCTTCATAGGCCGTTGTTTTGCTTTATTTTGTTTGTTCTTGAAGTTTTTTGTTTTACCGCATACTATTAAAGTGAAATACAAAGATTTATAAAGTTATGGTAAAATCTACAAATGTATGATCTACAAATATGCAGTTCCCAACACCTTAGCTCCCCATTTGCTATGTAACAGCTCTTTGCCATTTGTCCTCCCACACCCATGGCTTTGCAGCATTTCCTCAATTTTCTCCTACATTCAGCTCTGTCCTCACTGTTCTTCCTTGAACCAATAACCTTGCCTCTTGCTTTATTGAGAGATATGTGGCTTGCAGGTGAAAAGTCTTTGCTCTGACTTTCCAATTCCAATTTCTACACACACCTATCTTATCCTCATTTCCCCATTCCTGAGGGGGAAGATCCCTTATCCAGTTCTAGACACATCTCTTTACCTTCACTCTTGATCCCATCCATACTGTGTTGAAGGGCAGTCCCTAAAAAGATGGATTCACATTCTAATCCCTGGAACCTGAGAATGTTACTTTATTTGGAAAAAGGGTCTCTGCAAATATGATTAAGTTAAGGATCTTAAAATAAGATCATCCTGGATTATTCAGCTCGGCCCTAAGATCAATAACAAGTGTCCTTATAGAGAAAGGCAAAGGGAAAACAGAAGAGAACAGGACAAAAACACATAGAAAAAAAGGTGATATGAAGATGAAGGCAAAGATTGAGGTGCTCACACCACAAGTCAAGGAGTGCCAGCAACCACCAGAAGTTAGAAAAGGCAAGGAAGGGGTCTTGCCATCAGCCAGGCTCCAGAGGGAACATGGCCCTGCTGACACCTTAATTTCAGACTTCTGGCCTCCAGACTGTGAAAGAATAAATTGTTGTTGTTTTAAGGCAAAAAGTTTTTGATAATTTGTTATGACAACCATAGGAAACTAATAAACCTTCCTTAGCAGAGGAAGATATTGCTCTATCAATTCTTTCTTACAGTTCTTTCTCCTACATTTTCAGTTTCTCTACTGCTTCTTTTCCCTCAGCAATATATTCTTGCAGTTTTCTTCCATCATAAAATGTGTTGTTGTTTTTTAACCCAGTAATACTTTCTCTTTCCTTTCCAGGTAAGCATTTTAAAAAAAGATCCTGCATGCTTAGCTCCCTGTTCATTAGCTTCCTCCCACATTCCAAACTGCTGCAATCGAACTTCTCTGCATACCACTCCACTGAAATGCTCTGGCAAAGGTCACCTATGTCCTCAAAGTGCTAAAGCCAATGGAAGGTCTTCAACTTTCATCTTTTTTGACCTCATGGTTGCATTTGACAATACTGCCAACTCCCTTGAAATATTTCCTTCTCTTGAATTGTAAGGTGTCACTCTCTCCTAATTCTCTCACCCCTTTAACCATTCCTTCTTAAACTCCTTCTGTTGCTCCTATTTTTCTAGTCATGAAAATATTCCTAATACTCAAAGCTTCCTTCTATTCATGTCTTTTTTCTCTTCCATTTATATGCTTTCTGTGTAACTTCCTCTTGTCCTATGGCTTTATGCCACCTGTAGAGATGAAAATCTAATAGATTTCTTGATAAAAGCACTCCTCTGGAGCAGTATGTACATATAGTCAACTGTTGAATGTATCTACCTTAACACCCCATTAACACCTCAAATTTACTATTCCAAAATTAAACTCTAATTTCACCATCAAAATTGGCAAATATGGGAGCTATTGTTGGCAGGCAATTCTCCATAGCATTTCTACCTACATATCTCAGATTATCTTTCAAGGATGTTAGTATAGCAAACAACCTTGGAACATAGAGGGTGCAATGAAGTGAATGTTTGTGTCCCCCTGAAAATTTATATGTTAAAATCCTAACCCCCAGTGTGATGATATTAGAAGATGGGACTTTTGGGAGATAATTAGGTCATGAAGGTGAAACCATCACAAATGGGATTGGCACTTATACAAAAAAGATTTCAGGAGCTCTCTGTTCTCCTTTCTGACATGTAAAAAACAAAATGAGAAGTCAGCAGTCTGTCATTTGGAAAAGGGCCTTCGTCAGACAGAACCTGACCATAATGGCACCTGATCTCAGACTTACAGCCTCCAGAAATCTAAGAAATAAGTTTCTATTGTTTATAAGCCACCTACTCTATGGAATTTTGTTATAGCAGCCTGAACAGACTAAGACAGGTAGTGTCTTCCTCTGAGTCACAGGGCAAATATGTTTCCTGATTAGGATAACAAAGATAATTTTTTCCTTCATGAGCAAAGGTTGGGCAGCTTTGCTAACAGACCCTTTAAAAGATTGGGGGTTCCTTTGTGCATGCTTCCTCAGCTCTGAGACCACTATAGGTCAGCATTCACCTGGGTCTGCTCCACATTGTCCATGAGACTTGGAGGGTAAGGGGAACCAGTACAAACATGAAGGTCATACTGCCTGCTGTCCCAAGAGTAAGCAACTGTCTAAATCTGTTTTGGCTCACTGTTTCCTTATCAGCTGAATTTATGGAAGTGTGACCAGCCAGCCTAGCAGCTGCAGTAGTCGCTGCTGCTTAGAGACTGCTGGTCCACTTGACAGCTATATGCCTACACAAGGAAGGAAAGGGGAAAATGGCCAAGATAGTGCATAAAAAATTCGACACTGAGTTAGTAGAGGCTGGAGATGGAAATGTTTAGGCCAAGTGGAAGACTAAGGACTTCAACTGGTGGGTTGTCAAAAGCAGAGGTAGAAAATCCTAGATACCTCTTTAGGTTCTTCAATCTGAAGAAGTCACCAGTTGTGTATCTCAAAATGCAGAGCAGAAATCCATCTGCCACATGTGAACTTCAAAGGTCTGACACACATACATTGGACACTGGCTTCCTGCTGCCCACAGTGGAGAAACTCACTGGCTAACAAGGTATGCCACTTGTATTGGGCATAAGAAAACACTCAGGATTAATCAACAAATAAACAAAAATTATATTCCTTTAGTGTTCTACGTCTCAGTTAAAGGTACTATTTACCATCCCCCAAGTCAAAAACTTGAGAATCATTTCATACTCTTCCCTTCCTTTTATCTTCTCTTCTAATCTATTCCATTCTATTGATGACTAAGTCCTGACAATTCCATCTCTGTTACATATCTTCTTTAAGTCTCTTTATCACCATCCCACTTCTACAGCTTTACTTCAGGCTATCATCACTTTGCATCTGGACTCTTCCTATAGTCATCTAACCTATCTCTTTGTCTCAAGTCTTGCTTTCTTCAAATATTTATCTGTTCTGCTGCTAAACTGATCACATTGGTTGCCTGCCTAGAACTCTTTTGGGTTTCCAGACTGCCTGAAGGTGAAGTCCATACTGAAAAATGGCATATAAAGCCTAAAATAATCTGGCAAATGCCCTTTCCTCGCTTCCTGGTAAACATCTTACTCAGTTTTCAGGATAGTTTTCATAGATGTGACCTCACCTCTTAAGTTTTCTTGATACTCTCTGCCCCACTACACTGGAGTTCTAACTATATTTTGTACACAGTTCAATTAAAGCACTGGTATATTTGTGAGTTTACATATTTATTCCCTTCATACTGGATTATTAAATAAGTGAAGAAATGATATCCCTTCTTTATCCCAAGCACTTTGCACAGTGCAGAACACAGAGTAAGCACTAAAAAAATGCTAGCTAAATATGTTAATGAATGGGTAGATGAAGAACATTAATATCATCTGCTGACTTAGAATCATGTTGGTTGTACTGAACTGGAACAGAAAAAAACATGGCATCAATTTTATACGCAGTAATTACTTTAAAACATATTAAATTAAAATGAGCAAGGACTTACGAATCAGAGTATAAATGTTGTATTAATATTTAAGGTAAAGTGTTTAAAGAACGTTTGAATATGACTTGGACTACTTTGGGCTAAGGCCCAGATTGCCCCAGGGCAGACAAAATTAGTGTTCATGTTCTCTACCACTGAGGGGGTACTTTAGTGTAAAAGTTTCCAAAGTAATGTTAGAATATTGCATTTATTGTTAAGTCATAATATGCAACCCACAACAGAAATATTATTAGCTAGGAAACAGAGTTTACATAAAAAAGGTATAGAGCTGCTATGGTGTAATATTGGTGTCCCCCTGCAAATTCATATGTTAAAATTTAATACCTGATATGATAGTATTAAGAGGTGGGGCCTTTGGAAAGAGATTAAGTCATGAGGGCCCTTATAAAAGAGGGCCAAGTAAGTTCATTTGCCCACTTCCACAATGTGAGGATGCAGCAAGAAGTGGTGAGCGAGCCCTCACCAGACACCAAATCTTCTGGTACCTTGATCTTGGACTTCCCATCCTCCAGAGCTGTATGCAATAAATTTCTATTGTTTTTAAATTATCTGGTCTAAGGTATTTTGTTATACTAGCCTGACTGGACTAAGACAATCACTTAAACCAATAATACAGGAAGTTCTGCATTTATATCCAAAATATATTCTTAGATAATTCTTTACATAAAAAATTTCAACATGGAATTCTTTTAAATATCAAATTCTCCTATGGCATTTAAAATACTGTTCAAATTATAAATAAGTGACCCTCCCTCAACTTTTCAGGAAGACGAAAATTCTTACATCCTGGATTTCATATCAAGTTTAGTCCATGATGACAATTTAGAGGGAAGATTTAAGCTTGTACTGCAGACTCCAGCTTTAGTCTGCACTCCTGCCTGTAATCTATAGATAATGTCACATAAACTAGGGAAGAAGTTGAACTCCAATGCTTCTGCAAATCTTTAGTTGAAATAGAGATTGTGTAATTTTTAGAAATAGTTGACTACATTTTCATGGCACAAAATATTTTTAAGCAAAAATTATCAAGGTTCATCTACTGCTGACATTTTTTAAGTTATTTTTGTTAAAGAAAGAAACTGTCAAAACAAGTTTATCTACAATAGGCCAACTATAGATTCTCTTCCAGTCTCTTAGAATTTATTTAGAGAAAAAATTTTGTGTGAGTGCATATGTATACATATGTATGTGTGTCAGTAATTATGTGTACCTAGCAGGTAACTTTGCTGCTTTATGACACTTCTTGAACCACTAGTAAATAACTAAGTGGCTGTAAGTGTTAGAAAATAAAAGCAATCCAAAAACAGAGGGTGGAGGCAGCTGAAACTTCGTAAGTTGCTCAAAAGACTATCTTGGGTCAATGCAAGAGGAAAATCTGAGAACATTTCCTTTAAAAGAAAAAAAATAATAAAACAGAGCATGTAACTTCAGAGTTCAACTTGTGCCTAATCTCTTTGTGTGGGATTTTTTCATTCCAACATGTATCTCCCAGGACAGGCACAACAGCAATCCCTAAATCATGTTCATCCTCTGAGAATAGTATGTAATAAACATAACCTTCCTTAAGGAGTTATGTGGGTCAGGGTAAAACACTTTATCTCCCATCCTACAAATCCGCAATGTTTATACAGATAGTATCTAGTAAAAACAAATACTAATGGCCACTTTGCTGGGGAAAAGAACGGATGCAGATGTAACAAAAGAACATGTGCCTTAGGAAATATGGAAGGGGAAGGGATTCTCACAATCACTTGAGCATTGTATGAAGTTTATGTATACTTCATTTCTTTTGTTTAACACTGGGTTGTAGGCACCACCTCTTTGGCACACTATAACTACATCACTGAACCAGTTTCTGGTACTCACAGCTTTAAATATGAGCCCAGCAGATGGTCAAGTCCCTGTTAACAATAATGTCAGAAACTATTTTCATGACAAATATGGTATCTGAAGGATACCTCAGATTTCTATTCCTATTTCATTCTACATCTTTGGGTGACAAAATCTATAATCTGGCAGATGCATATAGAGTAGATAATGTTGTCTTTGAAAAAGCATATTCAAATATCTAGAACATCAATCTTTTGTATACTGCCTTACCCTCCTTTTTAACCTTTTTATACGCATTTCAAGGTAACTTTAGAGCGAAACACCTTAAAGAAAAGACAAAGAACAGATAGAAACTTCCCTTCCCAGCCACTTAGTGTTTATAGCAGCCATTATCAAGTATTTTGGATACACTCTTCATGTGGTATATATTCTAAACTATAAAGAGCAAGTGCTGGAGAAAACAGTGAAATGACCTGTTATTCCATGAAAAGAAAAGAGGTATTTCTTTGGAACCACCACTACACCTGCTATGCTTTACTGAAATTCAACCCCTACATTGCTCAATTACTGACACCTGGGAGCTGGCTAGCAAAAACATGGTTGGGCCGGGTGTGGGGAAAGTGTTCAAATACATCCATCTTGGTTCCTGGGTAAATAACTTTTGCAAATGCCTATGGTTTTCTGGTATAACTGAATTTGGGTTTAATATATGGTGAAAGTATCCAAACACTTGTGTTTTGATACACATACATACACCCAAAAAAATTTTTTAAAGATATTTGGCAAGGCATTTTGTTTTTAACATTTGTGAAATGCAGCCTAACAGTGTTCTTACTGTAGTCCTGCCCAAAAGTGATCACTTTTCTGTACTTTTCCTATGACAAATTTATTTTCCCTATATGCTTTTGTTGGCTAGCAGCTTTGGCATGACCTGACTGACAATGAGCCAGAAGATCTGAGCCGGGAGAAAATGCATGGCTCTCAAGTCAGCACAGTGGTGGATAAGAGCAGAGCAAATGCCATGCATTCAAGTAGGGCCCTGTGTGTTGGCTCATCAGTCACCAAAGGACACCACGGAGAGCAGATGAAGATGATATACCCTACAACCTCAGAAATAGAAAGTCAATTTTTAAAAATTGGTTTTTCAATGTTAATTAAACAATTGCCAAAACCTCAGTTAGCTTAGTAAGCTAAACGGTGGGTCATATGTTACAGGCTTTTGTTCATTGCTGCTCTATCTAGAACTTGAGAAAGACCCCCTCTCGTGGCTTACCTTTTCCCTGTGAAGGAGAAAGGGAGGCTGTCAGCTCAGAGTGAGGATGGAAGTGGCAGAGTTGAAAGAGGTCATCCTAAACCATGAATTGTAAAGGTATTTTAAGAGCAAATTCTTCAAAGAACATACATATATCTGCAGTGGCAATCTCATTAGGGTATCAGCATTTGAAATTAATCTTTAATCTACTACTCTAGCATTTAATTTTAAGCAACATACATAAGTCTTAAATACTATGTACTAGGTGATATCAAGGTATGTTAGCTTATTGTCTAGAAAAGATAATCCAAAGATTTCCAAATTAATTGACCGAAGAACACATTGGCGAGCACAGATACACACAGGAAAGAATTTTTTTTTTTTTTTTTTTTTTTTTTTGAGATAGAGTCTTGCTCTGTCACCCAGGCTGGAGTTCAGTGGCATGATCTCGACTCACTGCAAGCTCTGCCTCCCGGGTTCACACCATTCTCCTGCCTCAGTCTCCTGAGTAGCTGGGACTGCAGGCGCCCAGCACCACACTCAGGTAATTTTTCTTTTTTTTGTATTTTTAGTAGAGACAGGGTTTCACCGTGTTAGTCAGGATGCTCTCGATCTCCTGACCTCATGATCCACCTGCCTCGGCCTCCCAAAGTGCTGGTATTACAGGTGTGAGCCACCGCGCCTGGCCCAGGAAAGAAAATTTTTAACTCTTACTCTAACAAAAACTCATCTTCATCAGAATCTGAGTAGCTTCATTCAATAAGTGAATGGGTATGATACCTGGCATGTGATTAACCCTATCACTAAACAAATAAGGCAATGATTTGTAAAACTTTTCTGTACCACAGAAAAGTTAAAGCTAAAAGCTAAAAGTTATTCCCAGAAAAACGTACATACACACCACATTTTACAAATAATTTCAGAGAGTTCACAGACCTCCATAAAATCTATTGCATCAGTTAGCCTTTGCTGTATAACAAACCACCACAAATGTTATGGTTTAAAACATTATTTACCTCAAAATTTTAGGGGTCAACAATTTAGACTGAACCCAGCTGGGCAGTTCTTCAGGTCATGTCTGTGTTCCCTCATACATCTGTGGTGAGACATAGGTCAAGTAGTTAGATCTGCTTCTGGGTGTTGGCTCTCAGAGGTTAGAACATTTTGGCTCAGTTCCATGTGATATGTGATGTTCTAGCAAGTTGCCCAGATTTATTATCATGGTGGAAGTGGGTGCCTGAAGGAGAATGGAAATACACAAAGCCTCTTGAGGACTAATAAGAGAATTGGTGCTACTGCCTAGTTCTTTTGACCAAAGCAAATCACAAGGCCTTCCCACATTCAGGGGGCTAAAAAATAGACTCTACCTATTCTGTAAGGTGTTATAAAATTACATTGCAAGGGACATTATTACAGGGAGGAATAAAAATTAAGACCAATTTTTCAACTGATTAACCATACCCACCATGAACCCAGGTTAATTTTCTACAATGAAAATGAAGTAACATGGCTTAAAAAATAACGTTTATTTTTATAAACATGCAAGTACAGAAATTAATCATTGTTTGCATTTCAGAACATGTCCTTGTACTGTCAAGTCCAGAGCCAATAGAACACCGTGGGGAAATAAATATGCCCCACATAACTTAAAGTTCCCATTTTGTTAGAACATCATGGATTGCACATATTTTTGGTGGAATGAATGTTAGCGATATTGATGGGTCAGCTGAAGAAAGTGACACAGGATATTATAAATGTCTATGTCAGTTTCTATACCCAACTCCACTGAAGTGATACAGGACTTCAAGACTTTCCATGTGTCTCATTCTTTGTGATCCTATAGTAAATAACACTAACATTTCCTACTAAACCTTCTATTAGTTTCCTACTAAACTAATTCTTCTATTAGTTTCCTACTGCTGCTATAATAAATTGCCACAAATTAGGTAGCTTAAAACAACACTGATTTATTATCTTGTAGTTGTGGAGGTCAGACATCTGAAATGAATCTCACTAAGCTAAAGTCAGTGTGTCAACAGGCTGCATTCCTTTGTGGAGGCTCTAAGGAGCCTCCATTTTCTTGCCTTTTTCAGCTCCTGCAGGCTGCCAGAATTTCTTAGCTCATGTCCTCCCACTTCCACGTTTAAGGACTCTTGTGATTACATTGGATCCACCCAGATAACCTGGAATAATTTCCCCATTTTAAAGTCAGATGACTGCAAATCTTAACTCTATTTTCTACCTTAATTCCCCTTTGTCATGCAACAACATATTCACAGGTTCCAGGGATTAGGACATGTACATCTTTGGGAGCCATAATTGTGCCTGCCACAAACCCAGGCCCATACCACTTCTTTTCTCAGCTTAACCCTAAATATTGATGACTAGTGGTATGAACCAATTCTTCCCAAGAGAGGCTCTATAGTACATATTCATATTAAGCAGAGGTTCTTTATGAAGGCAAATGGCATCTTCCCAATGCAAACTCTAGAAATGTTAATTATATTACCATTGAAATGTAAAAGAATGTATCACGGTTTTATCAGCCATAAGAAGGGCCATTTGAAAGAGTAGATTTCAGATATTTTTATATACTATGGATGAACTATACTCAGAGACAATTAAATGCATCATGCTTAATTATTGATAGGTTCCTTGATTTATTACAGACCTTCTGCAAGTCTACTGCTTATTTTTACCACTTTTTTTGCAAAATGTTCAATAATAATTGCTTCTTACTTTGAGGTAGGGATCAACATCATGAGTTAATTTTTTTAAACTACTAAATAAAGGTAAGCAAGATTAGTCTTTGTTCTCAACTTCAAACAAACTAGTAAAAAAAAGATTCTGCCCATCTACAAATAGACATGAGACGTATTTAAATCCTGTTATTTAATTATTTATACTCCCAGAGAACAAGCATGGTCTAATTCAGTGTATAATGAAATGAAATATGACAGGCTGAAGACAGGAGTTCTAAAGCCAGAGAAAAAGAATAACCAACTAGAAAATACTAAATGAGGGGGAAAAAAAAAGACCTGGGAAGAAAGGAGAGAGTAGCTATTGCAATAAAAAGGGAGAGGGCATTAATTTCCTTGGGGATTAAACAGTGGTTAAATAGTAGTTGCCTTGTTTTTTACTTGATATGACTTAATCTAAAATATTGATACAAAATGTACGTTATATTTGAAAGCATAAGGAAATATGAGAATAAATAAATGCTGACTTGGAAGTTGATTATATGAGGCAGCAGCTCTTTTGCTATGTATTCCATTTATAAAAACTATCTTTGTCTCCATTAAGAAATGTTCACTCAAAAAATGATGTGGGATATGTAGATATTTCCATTACCAGTAGAAATTTGGGGGGAAAAATAAATAGTCATGAGCTACTTATTAGCTCACTATTTATATAGTTAATGAACACTAACTATATTCAGATAAATCTTGGTGTACTAGTCAGGGTTCCCTAGAGGGACAGAACTAATAGAATAGAGATAGATAGATAGATTAGATAGATAGATAGATAGATAGATAGATAGATAGATAGATAGATAGATAGATATGCAAATGGGAGTTTACTAAGTATTAACTTACATGATCACAAGGTCCCACAATAGGCTGACTGCAAGCTTGAGAAGCAAAGAGAGCCAGTCCAATCCCCAAAACTGAAGAAATTGGAGTCTGATGTTTGAGGGCAAGAAGCATCCAACACGGGAGAAAGATGTAAGCTGGGAGGCTAGGCCAGTCTTGTCTTTTCACGTTTTTCTGCCCACTTTATATTTGCTGGAAGCTGATTAGATTATGCCTACCAGATTAAGTGTAGGTCTGCCTTCACCAGCCCGCTGACTCAAACATTAATCTCCTTTGACAGCAACCTCATAGACACACCCAGGATCAAGACTTTGCATCCTTCAATCCAATCAAGTTGAAACTCAGTATTAACCATCACAAGTCCACCCCTAGTCAATGTGAACCCATACACATCTCCGGAGATTATAATTTTCAAATAAAGGCAATAATGAGGTCATAATTATACCTTACATAATAGAAATATCCTTCGTACAACCAGAAACACACTAATCCCCAACCCAAATACTATTACATAAAGTCAACTATACTTAAATGCTGACATGAAGTCAATAAATCTTATGTTACATGATAAAGGAAAAGGAAATAAAATGAAGATATTTTCTTAGTACAAGTGTATACATGCACAAACAAGTTTTTAACAAAAGAAGGGGGAAATACTTATGACAGTTACAGTCCTTGTTTCTGCAGCTGGTCACGTGATCGTAGCTGGTATTAATCACTACCTTCTTCTACTACCCATTCTGTATTCCCTTTGCCTTCAGCAAGCACCTCAGCAGATCATGGGTTTTTTCCTGGTGGAGTGACCCAAATCTTCATTCCTGAAGGGTCTTGACCATTTGTAGACCTGCCTGAATTGGGCCATTGTAGTTTCCCATTGACCTTAATCACAGGGCATGGTAACACTTAGAGATGCCCTAATGGATCTCCTGTGTTCCATGCATACTCTTCCTTATCTGAGTTATGGAGTAGTAGACTGATTTCTGGCTCATTCTCAGCATACTCCATTTTCACAGAACAGCAGAGACTACACACTGCTGTCCTGTGTAATTCAAGAATGGTTCTACTTAATCACTAACAAGCAACCAATGTGACTGTGAGAAGAAGACATTTTGAGAGACAAAATTAATTTGCTTCTACAAAAGAGATAGGGGTAAGTAGAAAAGTAATCTCCCTTAATTTCAATAAGGTTTTGCAGTATCTCACAAAACAATGTTAAAGACATTTAGAAAAGCAAGTTTTGGGACAAGCTGATTCACAAGGATTAACCCTCGATCACATCACATTTTAAATCTTTACTAGTGTTCAGAATAAAGTAATTAAAATATGAAGTTTACTATGTATGTATGTTAAGTATCTGCTTGTGTTCTGTAAGACATAATGAATTCCAAATGACTTTGATACAATAGCTACATTTTCTATAAAATGAGATTAAAAGAGAGATCAAAAATATGTACATTTAGAAACCAAAATAAATCATTCAAATGTTTCTCTTGTGAAACAACTGGGAACTAAGTGGCAAGACTACATTTGACCAGAAGCTGAATGATTTAGCAACATAATACCCTAATCTGGTGGTTTTCAGTCAAGGGTTATTTTGGCCCACAGGGCATATTTGGCAGTGTCTGGAGACATTTTTGATAGTCACAATTGGGAGGATGCTATCAGCATCTACTGGTTAGAAGACAGAGATATTGCTGAACATCCCACACACAGCAAAGGCTAGTCACACACAAAAAAAAATTACCTTGTTCAAAGTTTCAACTGTGCTGAGATTGAGAAAAAAATTAACAAATTATGTGATACAGGAATTTATTAAAATAAATACTATTAGCATCTAAAGTTTCCCTTCAACCACATTCTGTCCTAAATCTTTATTAGAATATTATGTTCCATTTTAGGGTATTACCCTTCAGAATGTATAGACTTAAATGATTGTAAATAGACTATTATGATTGTCCATGTCTTTGTCTTCTGCTTATACAGTATCATTTAGTTATTGCTCTGTCTCTCACTTATTTAGAAGACCTGAAAATAATTCATGCCTTTTTTGAAGGTAGGTTCTGTGTCGTGGGTATCTAAGATACTTGCATTTTTTTTAATGCCTTACAAATACACTGTCTGATAAACAGGTTAAAAAAGAAAGCTAAATAAAGATTACACTGAATGTTTTAGAGAATTAAGTCAGTTCTCAATTATATGTTAAAAGAAAATCTCTAAAAGTTAAAACACATAGAAGAATATCCAATGTACCAAAAATACAAATACCACAAAACTCTAAATGAACGAGCCAAAACTCTTACATTACCAACATCAAACTATCCCAAAGGCTGAAAATGTTTTAATAATATGCATTTTATAGTTAGAAATGTGGTAAAAAATAAAGAATGAAGAATTTCAAAGCAAAATAAACAAATCTTCAAGTCACTTAAAGTAGACAACAGTTAGAAAGCGGAAAAGGTGCTGGAAATGAAGTTAGAAGTGATCATTTTAAAGAGCGGGAAAAACAAGAAAGTTTTTGTGGTGAGAAGAGTTTGTTTTCATGAGGCCACATTGAACAAAATGACACAGTGGAACCAACTTTGTGTGGTCCTGTTCATATTTCCATTGGCTAGACACTGTACTGATTCTACCATATGCTTTGCAGCCAAATATGACA
Source organism: Piliocolobus tephrosceles (assembly GCF_002776525.5). Taxonomy (NCBI): domain Eukaryota; kingdom Metazoa; phylum Chordata; class Mammalia; order Primates; family Cercopithecidae; genus Piliocolobus; species Piliocolobus tephrosceles. The sequence goes on along the minus strand of NC_045436.1, from coordinate 44,945,459 downwards.
AAATGTAACCTTAAACAAAAAAATATATATAATATTGTTTGTTATTTAAATTTCAAAACAAGGATTATTTTCAGAACAAGAACAACACAGCAGTTAAGTATTATGAAACATACTCTATGTATGAGCATAGCTTCAGCCCAAACATTTTCTAAATGTTCTTTGATGAGAAGATTTAATTTAAAATATCTTTTAATTTATTAACCTGTTCTATTTCACAAATGAAATAAATGCTACTTTGATAATGTATTATCTGTTAACTAAAAGTACATAATTTATATTATTTTAAAGTAATGTGACCTGGAAATGGGGAAAATGTGGGAAATCCTCAGAAAAGTCTTTTTATCGAATAGCTAGTAGTTTCAACCTCTTTACCAACAAAATATCTTCCCAACAAAATACCAATACAAAATTAAGGATCTTCTTAGAGTTTCTTTCCCCAGAATGTAAGGAGAAGCAAAACCCAACTGCATCAACTCTTTAATAATTAGGGATTAACCATGGTGAGTATTTCCAAATCAATGCCTTTCTCAAATCTAGAAAATTCTCTGCCACTGTTTCTTTAAATATGGCAACTGTCATTCCTCCCTACTCCTCCCTATCCTATCCTGGAACTCCTCATGAGACAAACGTTAGATGTCTTCAATTTACTTTCCATGTTTTTTTAACCCCTCCTTTCTACTTTTATTTTTTTCCTCTGTGCTGCATTCATTTTATCTCCTCAGACCTTCCATCTCACTAATTCTTTCTTCAACTGTGTCTAACATACAGCATAACTTATTGTATTAGTCAGGGCTCATAACAGAGAAACAGAGAAACAGAACCAACAAGAGATAGATTGATATCGATCTAGATATTTATTCTAGAAATTGCTCACGTAATGATGGAGCCTGAGAAGTCTCATGATCTGACATCTTCAAGCTGGGAAACCAGAAAAGCCAGCAGTGTAAGTCAGTTGAGGTTTACTAGCCTGAGAATTGGTATAGGAGCCAATGGTGTAAGTAACATTCCAAATCCAAAGGCTCAAAAACCAAGAGTACTAATGTCCTACAGCAGGAGAAGATGGATGTCCCCACTCAAACAAAGATTAAATTTTTCCTTCCTCCACTTTTTTGTTCTATTTGGAGCCTCAATGGATTGGATGATGCTCACCCAAATTGATAAAGGTTATCTTTACTCAGTCTACTGATTCAAATGCTAATCTCTTCTGGGAACAGCTTTACAGACACACCCAGAAATAATGTTTTACTAGCTATCTGAGTAGCCCTTAGCCCAGTCAATATGACACATAAAATTAAACATCACACCTATCCACTGAACTCTGTATCTCCAGTGATTGTATATTGCATTTCTAGAAGTTCTCCAGTTATTTCCCAAATCTAACTTTTCTTTATTGACAGAAAAGTTGGCTTTATTTTTTATTCCTTCTTTCATGTCCTTATTTATTTTAAAATATTAGTTGATGATTTTGGTTTACCATTTAAATCATGAAAGAACAAAATTCCAGCTAATTAAGTGGATCATGCTGATATGGGACATTGCCTCCTCACTTCAAACAGATACCTATGCAGAATAAAATAGTACAAAGAAAATTAAATTGCTGAGTTATAAATTAAGAGAAATTTGCAGGTGCTACAAATAAAGAGGAGACATGAAGAGTGGGGTTAGGAGTCAAATTGTGTCCCTATGAAACTCACACACTGAAGTCTTAACTCTCAGTGCCTCAGGATGTGGCCTGATTTGGAAATAGGTCATTGCAATGCAATTAGTAGTTAGGATAAGGTCATCATGGAGCAAGGTGAGACCCTACTTCAATAGGACTGATATCTTTTTAAGAGGGGGAAATTTGGACAAAGGCATACATGTGTAGGAGAATACCATGTGAAGATGAAGGCAGGGATTATGCTTCTACACACCATGGAACACCAGAGATTGCTAATGAAGGACCAGAAGCTAGCGGGGAGGCATTGAAAAGGTTCTTCCTCACCCCACATAAGAAACCAATTTTACCAATAGCTTGATCTCAGGCTTCTAACCTCTAGAATTGTGAGATAATAATTTTTTTTGCTTTTTAAGCCACCTAGTCTGTGGCACTTTGTTATGGCAACACTAGCAAACTAATACAAATGATAAACTGAGAGGCTGAAGCCATTGGGCTCACTGGATAATCAGGACAAGTGATTAGTCTTACAGGCTGGGAGACAGGGCGTTAAGCCTGGGAAAGAAAATAATTCAAAGATAGAACTTGTGCCCCCAGGGTGGTAAAAACTGAGCTAGGAGCCTAGAAGACCTTTTTTTTTTTTTTTTTTTTTTTTTTTTTTTGAGACGGAGTCTCGCTGTGTCACCCAGGCTGGAGTGCAGTGGCCCCAATTCGGCTCCCTGCAAGCTCCGCCTCCTGGGTTCACGCCATTCTCCTGCCTCAGCCTCCTGAGTAGCCGGGACTACAGGCGCCTGCCACCACGCTGGGCTAATTTTTTGGTATTTTTAGTAGACATGGAGTTTCACCGTGTTAGCCAGGATGGTCTCGATCTCCTGACCTCGTGATCCTCATGCCTAGGCCTCCCAAAGTGCTGGGATTACAGGCGTAAGCCACCGTGCCTGGCCCAGAAGGCCTTTTTTGTGAGTAAAAAGAGACTAGAGAAATTATACTTACTGAGCTAAGGGAATTTCTTAAAAGTTTATCTTCCGAGAGGCTTAAGCAAAAAAAAAGTTATCTTGGACAAGTGGAATTCCAATTTTTTTTTTTCTTTGCTGCATGAGATTATTTTATTTAAAAATTCAAAGGAGGCAGAGTGTGGAGTAATATCTGTCCACTCTCAGGCACGAACCTGTGTGCACACATCCTCCAATGTCCTGCATGGCTTCTCACATCAGAGTTGGCTCAGACTTGGACTGTGGCTCCATCAGAAAATGAAAGGCACAGGCCATGAGCTAGGGAGGGAGCCTTATAGCTTGGATCTGAGCACAGAGGGACATTCATGGTGGCTCGTACTCATATTGGAAGGCAGAACCATCACAATGCCTCTTTGAGGGTTTCCAGACAGCACAGGGCTCCTGGGCTCCCTTGGTAGCTCCAGTCCTTGGAGAAGGCCACCGATTCTTGCTGGGCAACCCTAGCTCCTTGAACTCCAGGCTAGGTTTCTGGGACCTGGTCACAAGGGCCTCATGTGGACTGGAGACATGGCCAAGGGGCGAAAGGCTGGGGCTATAGCTCTGGAGTGGGGAGTTGGGTGTATGCCTAAGGTGTGGAGCTGGGGTGCAGGGGACCAGGGGCTGAGCAGATGAGATGGCTGGTAGGGGCAGAGAGCTGCTCCCCTGCCCCAGTCTTTGCTAATGCATAACAAAGGTGACCATTGCTCCAGTTCCCAATAATTTTCTCATCTCCATCTGAGACCACCTCAACCTGGACTTCATTGTCCGTATCACTATCAGCATTTTGGTTACTACAATTTGACAAGTCTCTAGGAAGTTCTTAACTTTCCCTCATCTTCCTGTCTTCTGTGCCCTCCAAACTATTCCAATCTTTGCCTGTTACCCAGTTCCAAAGCTGCTTGCACATTTTCAGGTATCTTAATAGTAATGTCCCAATTCCTGGTACCAGTTTTCTGTACTAGTCTATCTAGTCTATTCTTACACTGCTATAAAGAACTACCCAAGACTGGGTAATTTATATAGAAAAGAAGTTTAATTGGTTTGTAATTTCACAGGCTATACAGGAAGCATGGCTGGGGAGGTCTCAGGAAACTTGCAGTCATGGTGGAAGACGAAGAAGGCACATCTTCGCATGGCCAGAGCAGGAGGAAGAGAGAGCAGGGGATTGTGCTACACATGTTTAAACAACCAGGTCTCATGAGAACTCACTCACTATCACAAGAACAACAATGGGGAAATCTGCCCACATGATCCAGTCACCTCCCACCAGGCCCCTTCTCCCACATTGGGGATTACAATTCAACATGAGATTTGGGTGGAGACACAATCCAAACCATGTCACTTATACTACCTTTTTATTTTTTATTCACCATGATTTTTTAAAATTATTTTTCCTCTTCATGTATTTGGATGTATACATAATTTCTATTATTTAAGTGGTGGAATGGAAGACCTTTCATCCTAAAGTAATAAGATCATTTAAGAGAGAGTTCGAGATAAGTGTGTATATTTTAAACTGTTCAGATGGATAAAGGAAAAAATAGAAACTATAAGAACAGGACAACATGACAAAGGGATAGATGTTTTATACAGAATAAAATCAAAATTCTAAAAGTAAAAATGTAATTTTTATAATTAAAAACTCAACACAGGTTAAATAATAGGATAGATATGATTGAAGATAGAATTTAAAAACTTGACCTAATGAGAAGAAATTGCCCAACAGAGAAATAAAGATGTATAAAATAGAAAAAAAAAGTTAAGAGACAGAGAATCACAGCCTGTAATCTCAGCACTTTGGGAGGCTGAGGCGGGAGGATCATCTGAGGTCTAAAGTTCGAGACCAGCCTGACCAAGATGGAGAAACCCCGTCTCTACTAAAAATACAACATTAGCCGGGCATGGTGATGCATGTCTGTAATCCCAGCTACTCAGGAAGGCTGAGGCAGGAGAATCGCCTGAATTCCAGGAGGCGGAGGTTGCAGTGAGCTGAGATCTCTCCATTACACTCCAGCCTGGGCAACAAGAGCGAAACTCCGTCTCAAAAAAAAAAGCCAATAAATAAAAGTGTCACAGAAGGAGGTGATATGTGAGAAATAATATCCAGAGGGATAATGACTAAGAATTTTCCAGAGCTGGCTAAATACAGGAATATTTAAATGAATTCTGAGAATATTTTTTAAAATCTATGTGTGTACATATACTAGCAATTAAAAAATATCCAATTCAAAGAGAAACCTCAGAAGCACTGAAGGATTGGAGATAAAAAGTCTGAATACCTGAAGAGATATAGCAATTAGATTGCTGGTAGACATCTTAAAAGTGATAATGGAACCACAAGATGGGAGAATAATACTTTTGAAATAATGACAAAAAAATTTAACTGCTAGTCTAGAACTGTATATCAAACTAAATTATCATATTGGCTCTCTGTGGCCATTGAGGACTAAACAAGAGGAAAGGAACATCAATAAAACATCAATAATTTAATAATAAATTTCCCATTTATTACTATTGCCTGGTATTTAATAGTTTTCCAACACTTTATATTTTTTTTTTTTGCATGATTTTGTTTGAAAGGCATCTGTTATGAATAGCAGATAGGTAGTTTTATTTTTGGTTTTTATATAATATTCTCTTGTAATCAGTGAATTTAATCTATTTACATGTATGCAAATTTATTATATATTTGGAATTACTTATAATACCTTTTTGTTTGTTTATTCACCATCATTTTTAATTATCTTTTCCCTTCACATATTTGGAAGTACACATAATTTCTATTTTTTAAGTGGTTACTTTGAAGTTTCAACATATATTTATAGTTAATTTGTTAATTTAAAGTTAATAGGCATCTTTAGTTTCCTCACAAGGAAGAATTCCTGGTCTAATTCTCCCTTTTATCTTATGTATTATTGTTGCTAGTTTTTTTACTCTCTATATTAAATGCCTTAAATGTTATTATTCTTTTAGATGATGGTTTAAAAATTAATCTTTTTTGCTCATTATTTCTTCTTTCCTTTTAAGCTGTCCTTCGGAGACAATTTTCCTACTTCCTGAAGTACATCTTCCAAAGTTCCTTTTTTAAGGGTTTGTCACTGGTAAACTCCCTTAGTCATTATTAATCTGAAAAGATATTTATTTTACTTTTGTCTTTGAATGATAGTCTGCTGATACCATATAGCACATTGATTAATTTGTATATGTTGAACCATCTTTTTGTTACTTAGATAAATCCCATTTGGTTATAAAGAATAATTGTCTAATTGTTGTTGAATTCAGTTTACTAGGCTTTTGTTGAAGATTTTTACACCAATGTTATAAGGGATATTGGCCTATTATTTTGTCTTTTTTGATGTGTGATATAGTTTGGCTCTGTGTCCACATCCAAGTATCATCTCAAACTGTAATTCTCACGTCAGGGGCGGGGCCTGATGGGAGGTGATTGAATCATGAAGCAGACTTCTCCCTTGCTGTTCTTGTGATAGTGAGTGAGTTGTCAGGAAAGATGGTTGTTTGAAAGTGTGTGGCATTTCCCCCTTTGTTCTCTCTCTCACTCTTTGGACACCATGGTAAGACATGCTTGCTTCCCCTTCACCTTCCACCGTTATTGTATGTTTCCTGAGGCCTCCCAGTCATGCTTCCTATTAAGCCTGCTGAACTGTGAGTCAGTGAAACCTCTTTTCTTCATAAATTACCCAGTCTCAGGTAGTTCTTTATAGCAGTGTGAAAACAGACTAATACAATCTCTGGTTATGTTATCAGGGTAATACTCACTTCACAGAATGAGTTTGGAAGTGTTCCCTCCTTCTCTATTTCTTGAAATAGTTTAGTATTAGCTCTTGTTAAATATTTGGTAAACTTCAGGAATGAAGCCATCAGGTCCCTGGTTTTCCTTTGCTGGGAGAAATTTTATTACAGCTTCAATCTCATTACTTGTTGGTCTGTTCAAGTTTTGGATTTCTTTACAGTTCAATCTTGATAAGTTAAATATATCTAGGAATTTCTCCTTTTATTCTAGGTTTTCCAACTTATTGGCATAGAATTGCTCATAGTAGTCTCTAATGATCCTTTGAATGTCTGCAGTATCAGCTGTAATGATGTCTTTTTCATCTCTGATTTTACTTATTTGGGTCTTCTCTTTATTTCTTAGTCTTGCTAAAATGTTTGTTAATGTTTTTATCTTTTCAAAAAAACAACTTTTTATCTTATTGATTTTTTGTATTTTTTAATGTTAAATTTAACTTTTAAGTTAAGGGGTACATGTGCAGATTTTTCATATAGGTAAACTCGTATCATCCCTATTATTGTACAGATTATTTCATCACCCAGGTATTAAGCCTAATACCCATTAGAGGACCTTTTTCTTGATTCTCTTCCTGCCCCCACCCTTCACCCCACCTCTGATAGACTCCAGTGTCTGCTGTTCCCCTCTATGTATCCATGTGTTCTCATCATTTAGCTCCTACCTATAAGTGAGAATATGTGGTATTTGGTTTTCTGTTCCAGTGTTAGTTTGCTAAGGATAATGGCATCCAGCTCCATTCATGTTGCTGCAAAGGAAATGATCTCATTCTCTTTTAAGGGTGCATAGTATGCCATGGTGTATATGTACCACATTTTCTTTATCCAGTCTACTCTTGATGGGCATTTAGGTTGATTCTATGTCTTTGCTATTATGAATAGTGCTGCAATGAACATACATGCACATGCGTCTTTATGATAAAACTACTTATATTGCTTTGGGTATATACCCAGTATTGGGATTGCTGGGTACAGTGGTATTTCTGGTCTTTGAGGAATCATCACACTGCCTTCCACAATGGATGGATAAATATACACTCCCACCAACAGTGTAAAAGTGTTCCTTTTTCTCCACATTTCACCAGCATCTGTTAATTTTTGACTATTTAATAATAGCTGTTGGTATTTCTGTTTTTAAATCTTAGAGGAATTGTCACACTGCGTTTCACAATGGATGAACTAATTTGCACTCCCACCAACAGTATAAGAGCATTCCATTTTCTCCACAAGTTCACCCACATCTGTTATGTTTTGACTTTTTAATAGCCATTCTGACTGGTGTGAGACGATATGTCATTGTGGTTTTGATTTGCATTTCTCTAATGATCAGTGATATGAAAAAAGTTTCAAATGATTGTTAGCCATATGTATGCCTTCTTTTGAGATGTGTCTGTTCATGTTCTTTGCCCATTTTTTAATGGGGTTGCTTGTTTTGTTCTTATAAATTTGTTTAAGTTCCTTATAGATATTATATACTAGACCTTTGTCAGATGGATAGCTTACAAAAATTTGCTCCCATTCTCTATGTTGTCTGTTTACTCTATTGCTGGTTTCTTTTGTTGTGCAAAAGTTATTTAGTTTAATTAGATGCCATTTGTCAATTTTTTTCTTTGGTCGCAATTGCTTTCAGCATCTTTGTCATGAAATCTTCGCCCATTCCTTTGTCCAGAATAGTATTGCCTAGATTGTCTTCCAGGGTAGTTATAGTTTTGGGTTTTACATTTAAGTCTTTAATCCATCTTGAGCTAATTTTTGTATATGGTATTAGGAAGGGGTATAGTTTCAATCTTCTGCATATAGCTAGCCAGCTATCCCAGCACCACTGATTAAATAGGGAGTCCTTTCCCCATTGCTTATGTTTATCAGGTTTGTCAAAGATCAGATAGCTGTAGGTATGCAGCCTTATTTCTGGGTTCTCTAACCTGTTCCATTGGTCTATATGTCTGGTTTTGTACCAGTAGCATGTTGTTTTGGTTACTGTAGGCTTGTAGTATAGTTTGAAGTTGGGTAGAGTGATACTTCCAGCTCTGTTCTACTTTTTAGAATTGCCTTGGCTATTCAGTCTTTATTTATTTTGTTGTTGTTGTTCTGTGAATTTTAAAATAGTTTCTTCTAGTTCTGTTAAGAATATCATTGGTAGCTGAATAGGAATAACTTTGAATCTATAAATTGCTTTGGGCAGTATGGCCATTTTAACGATATTGATCCTTCCTTGCCATGTGCATGTAATATTTTTCCATTTGTTTGTGTCCTAATTTCTTTCAGCAGTGTTTTGTAGTTCTCCTTGTAGAGATCTTTCTCCTCCCTAGTTAGCTGTATTCCTAGGTATTTTTGTGCTTATGTGACAATTGTGAATGGAATTATGTTCCTGATTTGGCTCTCACTTGGACTGTTATTGGTTTATAGGAGTGTTAATAATTTTTGCACATTGATTTTGTATCTTAAGACTTTGCTAAAGTTCTTTATCAGCTTAAGAATCCTTTGGGCCAAGACAATGGGGTTTTCTAGGTACAGGATCATGTCACCTGTAAACAGGGATAGTTTGACTTCCTCTTTTCCTATTTGGATTCCCTTTATTTGTTTCTCTTGCCTGATTGCCCTGGCCAGGAATTCCAATACTATGTTGATTAAGAGTGGTGAAGGGGGCATCCTTGTCTTCTGCCAGTTTTCAAAGGGAATGCTTCCAGCTTTTGCCCATTCAATGGTGGCTGTGGGCTTGTCATAGATGGCTCTTATTATTTTGAGGTATGTTCCTTCAATGCTACATTTATTCAGAGTTGTTAACAGGAAGTGTGTTTAATTTTAACAAAAGTCTTTTCTGCAACTATTGAGATAATCATGGAGTCTTTGTTTTCAGTTCTGTTTATGTGATGAATCATATTTATCAATTTGTGTATGTTGAAACCTTGCATCCTAGGGATAAAGTCTACTTGATTGTGGTGGATTAGCTTTTTGATGTGCTGCTGGATTTGGTTTACAAATATTTTGTTGACCATTTTGGCATCAATATTTATCAAGGATATTCACCCGAATTTTTGTTGTTGTGTCTCTGCCAGGTTTTGGTATCAAGATGGTGCTGGTCTCTTAGAATGAGTTGGGGAGGAGTCCATCCTCTTCAATTTTGTGGAATAGTTCCAGTAGGTATGGTACCAGCTTTTCTTTGTATATCTGGTAGAACTCAGTTGTGAATCCATCTGGTCCTGGGCTTTTTGGTAAACTATTACTGGCTCAATTTCAGAGCTTATTATTGGTCTGTTCAGGGATTTAATTTCTTTCTGGCTCAGTCTTGGGAGGGTATAGATGCCCAGGAATTTATCCATTTCTTCTATAGTTTCTAGTTTATGTGCATACAGGTGTTTTTGATATTCGCTGATGGTTATTTCTATCTCTGTGGGGTCAGTGGTAATGACCCCTTGTAGTTTCTGATTGTGTTTATTTGAATTGTCTCTGATTTCTTCATTATTAGTCTAGCTATCAGTCTATTTTTTAAATTTTTTCAGAAAAAGAGATCCTGAATTTGTTGATCTTTTTAACAGTTTTTCATGTTTCAATCTCCTTCAGTTCAGCTCTGATTTTGGTTATTTCTTGACATCTGCTAGCTTTGGAATTTGTTTGCTCTTGGTTCTCTAGCTCTTTTATTTATGATGTAAGGTTGTTAAATTGAAATCTTTCTAAATTTTTGATTCAGGCATTTAGTGCTAGAAGTTTCCCAGTCAACACTGACATAGCTGTGTCCCAGAGATTTTGGTATGTTGTATCTTTTTCCTCATTAGTTTCAAAGAATTTCTTGATTTCTGCCTTAACTTTATTATTTACCCCAAAGTCATTCAAGAGGAGATTATTCGATTTCCATGTAATTGTATGGTTTTGGGTGAATTTCTTTGTCTTGATTTCTAATTTCAGAGATTGTTTGTTATGATTTCAGTTCTTTTTCATTTGCTGAGGAGTGTCTTACTTCCAATTATGTGATTGATTTTGGAGTATGTGCCATGTGGCAATAAGAAGAATGGATATTCTGTTGTTTTGGAGTGGAGAGTTCTCTAAATGTCTATATCAGGTCCATTTTACCTAGTACTCAGTTCAGGTCCTGAATATCTTTGTTAACTGTCTGTCTCAACGATATGTCTAATATTGTCAGTGGGGTGTTAAAGTCTCCTGCTATTATTGTGTGGAAGTCTAAATCTCTTTGAAGGTCTCTAAGAACTTGTTTTATGAATCTGGTTGCTCCTCCATTGGGTACCTATATATTTGGGATAGTTAATTCTTTAATTGAACACTTTACCATTATGTAATGCCCTTCTTTGCGTTTTTTGACCTTTGTTGATATAAAGTCTGTTTTTTCTGAAACTACTATTGCAATCCCTGCTTTTTTCTGTTTTGCATTTGCTCAGTAGACTTTCCTCCATTCCTTTATTTTGAGCCTATGTGTGTCATTGCCTGTGAGATGGGTTTCTTAAAGAGAGCATACCAATTGGTCTTGGCTCTTTATGCAGCTTGCCACTTAGTGCCTTTTAATTGGGGCATTTAGTCCATTTACTTTCAACAATAGTATTGACATGTGAGGACTTGATTCCATCATGATGATGTTAACTGGTTATTTTGCAGACTTTTGTTTATGCAGTTGCTTTATAGTGTCACTGGTTTGTATATTTCAGCGTGCTTTTGTAGTGACCAGTAATGGTCTTTCCTCTCCATGTTTAGTGTTTCCTTCAGGAGCTCTTGTATAGCAGGTCTGGTTGTAATGAATTCCCTCAGCATTTGCTTGTCTGAAAAGGATTTTATTTCTCCTTCACTTATGAAGCTAAACTTGGCCAGACATGAAATTCTGAGTTGGAATTTATTTTCTTTAAGAATGTTGAGGCTGGGCGCAGTGGCTCAAGCCTGTAATCCCAGCACTTTGGGAGGCAGAGACGGGCGGATCACGAGGTCAGGAGATCGAGACCATCCTGGCTAACATGGTGAAACCCCGTCTCTACTAAAAAATACAAAAAAAAAAAAAAAAACTAGCCGGGCGAGGTGGTGGGCACCTGTAGTCCCAGCTACTCGGCAGGCTGAGGCAGGAGAATGGCAGGAACCCGGGAGGCGGAGCTTGCAGTGAGCTGAGATCCGGCCACTGCATTCCAGCCCGGGCGACAGAGCAAGACTCCACCTCAAAAAAAAAAAAAAAAAAAAAAAAAAAAATGCTGAATATTGGCCCCCAATCTCTTCTGGCTTATAGGGTTGTTGCTGAGAGGTTCACTGTTAGTCTAATGGGCTTCCATTTTAAGTGATCTGACCTTTCTCTCTAGCTACTGTTAACATTTTTTCTTGCATTTTGACTTTGGAGAACCTGATGTCTTGGGGTTGATCTTCTTGCAAAGTTTCTTACTGGGGTTCTCTACATTTCCTGAATTTGAATGTTGGCTTCTGTGTCTAGGTTGGGGAAGTTCTCATGGATAATATCCTGAAATCTGTTTTCTGAGTTGGTTCCATTCTCCCCATCGCTTTCAGGGACATCAATAATTTGTTGATTTAGCCTCTTTACATAATCCCATATTTCTTGGAGGTTTTGTTCATTTCTTTTCATTCTTTTTACTCTATTTTTGACTGTCTTGTTTCAGAAGGCTAGTCTTCAGGCTCTGAGACTCTTTCCTCTGCTTGGTTTATTCTGCTATTAATCCTTGTGATTGCATTATGAAACTCTGGTAATGTGTTTTTCAGCTCTATCAGGTCACTTACATTCTTTTCTATCCTAGTTACTTTGTCAGCTCCTGCACTGTTTTATCATAATTCTTAGCTTCCTTGGATTGAATTTCAGTGTATTCCTATAGCACAATGATCTTTGTCCCTATCTATATTCTGAATTATGTTTCTGTCATTTCAACCATTTCAGCTCAGTTCAGAACCCTTGCTGGAGAAGTAATGCAATCATTTGAAGGAAAGGAGGCACTCTGGGTTTTTGAGTTGTCAGAATTCTTATGCTGGTTCTTTCTCGTCTTTGTAGGCTTATATTCCTTCAGTCTTTGAGATTACTGACCTTTGGATGGGTTGTTTTTTCATATATTCTATTTGATGACCTTCAGGGTTTGATTGTGGTCTAAGATGGATTCAGATAACTGGCTTCATTTCTGGAAGATTTTAGGGGATTGACACTCAGCTACCAACTCTTTGACTGTGTGCTCTATCTCTGAAGGACTTTTATTGGGCCCCAACTTTGTTCTGTGGTTCCTCAAGGCTAGGAATCCACTTTGCTGGAGAGGTCAAGGTGCTCTCAGATTGCTGGTCACTACAATTCTATGGGTGGTCTCAGCTTAAGCATTTTGTAGGGTGGTGACAGCAGTATCTGTCCTCGTTTGCAAGTGCCAGCAGCAGCAGTAGTGGTAGCTGCAGCGGGGTGCTAGTGTATGCCAGGGGGCTTGCTTCCCTGTGGGCATTCACCACAGTGGCAGAGGTAATGCAGCTGGGGTGTGGGCAGAGAGCCCCTGCTAGCAACTGTGTGCACAGTGGTGCTGTTGTTGGTGTTGGTTCAGGTACAGGATGCTGGTGGGCCCAAGTCTGTGTGCCTTCTATGTGTCCTGCAAGCAGAAGTGGTCACTCAGAGTAAGGGAGGATCCACTGTCCTCTCTGCCTAGTTTCACTCCCACAGCAGTATTAGCACAAGGGCAGGGTGCTGGTGCAGACAAAGCTGGCTGCCTCTGTGCTCACTAAGTCTCCATCTGCAATGGCAGACTGCAAGAAGATGGAGACAGACTGCACTTCTGCCACTGATGGCAAAATAAGCAAAACCTACTCATGCAGACATGCACCAGCAAAGCAATGTGGGGAGTTGTTGTGGGCCCTGCAGAAGCTGCAGTTTTGGGAGGGGCCGTGGGGGCTGCCCCACTGGTGCACTCTGCCAGTTAGGCATGGTCTGCCAGCACAGAAGCTATTATGTGAGGTCCCTCAAAGCATCAAAGGCCTCCCTGTAAGCAGATGTGGCCCAGCTGAGGCCCCAAAAGAGACAGCAGAGCAAGTGGTGTTTAAGTCAGACTGGCCCATCTGATGGGCTAGACTGCCCCACAGAGTTCAGGACCAATAGCTCCTCTAAGGCTCAAGTCTCCTATGGGAGCAAGTAGAGCCTAGGGAGATGGCCATCCCTAGCCATGCTCCACTACAGATGCTTCCACACCAAACCCTCTGGGCTCCACATCAACTGGTTTGCTGCCCCTAACACTTCTCTAAGTAGCTCTCCCTGTCACCTTGAGTGTCCATGGTGGTTGAGCAGTCTCCTGCCATGATTCCAGAGGCCTGTAGCAAGAGAAGGTTGCTGCTTGTCAGTTCAACTCAGCCATTTCCCCAGAGCCACTGGGGGCCAGGAACGAGGTCAGGTGTGCAGTATCCCCATGTAGGCTTCCCAGCTTTCTTCCCCTTCAGCCCAGCTTCTGTGTCTTCCCTTCATCCACTCTCAGTGCCTTCCCTCTGAATATCTGTTAGGAATATTCCAATCATCTTGGTGTCCCCACGGACAGCTGTTTCACCTGGCTGCCTTTAGTCAGCCTTCATTTCCCAGCTTCTGGGTGTCCTCATAGCACCCCCTCAAGTATCTCTCAGTACCTGGAGGTCACAGGAGGACAAAGTCACTTGACTTTGACAGTCGCTTGAGCCTCATGGAGCAAAGGACATGGAACAATAAAGACAAGAACCAAGCTAGATGCATAGGCACCAGAAGACCAAAAAAGTGGTTATTTTAATTTAAATTTTATTTATTCCTGCTCTGATCTTTATTATTTCCTTCCCTCTATTAATTATAGGTTTTGTTTGCTCTTGCTTTTCTAGGCTCTTTAAGATGCATAGTTAGGTTGTTAATTTGAAGTTTTTCTACTTTTCTGATGTAGGTGCTTTTTGCAATAAACTTTATTCTTAATAATGCTTTTCACTGTATCTGGTAGGTTTTGATATGTTGTTTTCATTTTCATCTGTCTTAAGAAATTTTTTAATTTTCTTCTTAATTTCTTCATTGACCCATGAAGAATGTATATTCTGCAGCCATTGGATGAAATGTTCCGTAAATATCTATTAAGTCCATTTCATCTATAGTGCAGATTAAGTCCTGTGTTTCTTTGTTGATTTTCTGTCTGAATGATCTGTCCAATGATGAGAGTGGAGTGTTGAAATCTCCACCTATTATTGTATTGGGGTCTATCTCTGTCTATAGTTCTAACAATATTTCCTTTATATATCTAGTTGCTCCAGTGCTAGGTGCATATATAACTGTTATATCCTCTTGCAGAATTGACCCCTTTATCATTATATAATGACCTCCTTTGTCTCCTTTTACAGTTTTTGTATTGGTATCTATTTTGTCTGATATAAGTGTAGCTACTTCTGCTCTTTTTGGTTTTCATTGGCATGAAATATCTTTCTCTATCCCTTTATTTTCAGTGTTTATGTGTTTTTATAGGCAAAGTGTGCTTCTCATATGCAACAGTTTATTGAGTCTTATATTTTAATTCATTTAGTCTTTTGATTAGAGCATTTAGTCCATTTATATTCAATGTTAGTATCAATAAGTAAGAACTCACTATCAATATTCTGTTTGGCTCTTTTGTTACTGATTTTCTGGTTGTTTTATGGCCTGCCCTTCCTTTCCTTCTTTCCTTCCTGCCTGCCTGCCTGCCTGCCTCCCTTCTCTCCTTCCTTCTTTCTTTCCTTCCCTACTTCCTGACTTCCTTTTTAAGAAGGTGATTTTCTCTAGTGGTATGTTTTAATTTCTTGCTTTTTACTTTTTATATATTTCTTGCAGGTTTTTTTATTTGAGGTTACCATGAGGCTTGCAAATAACATCTTATAAACCATTATTTAGATGGATGACCCTTAACAGTGATTAAAAAAAAAAACAACAAAAGAGAAAACTAATAAAAACTCTGCATTTTAACTTCATTCCCCCACTTTTAACTTTTTCATTTCTATTTATATCTTATTATACTGTCTATGTCTTGAAAAGCTGTAATTATTATTCTTGATAGGTTCATCACTCTTCATCAATAGTGATCTGTAGATCACAATCAGTAGTACTGACATCTAAACAATATTAAATCTTCCAATCCATTAAGGATCCATGTAAGAAAGAGATATCCTTCCATTTATTTAAATCTTCTTTCATTTCTTTCAGCTATGTTTTATATTTTTCTTTGTACAAGTCTTTTACTTTTTTGATTAATTTAATTCCTAAATATATTATTATTTTGATGCTATTTGTGAATGAAATTGTTTCCTTAATTTCCTTTTCAGATTGTTCCTTTTTAGTATATAGAAATTCAACTAAATCTTACGGGTTGACTTTGTATACAACTTGTTTGGGAAATTTATTTATTAGTTCTAACTTTGTCTCTGTGTGTGGAATCTTTAGGGTTTCCTACATATAAGATCACATCATCTGTGAACAGAGATTTTTCTAATTCCTTTCCAATTTATATCCATATTATTTCTTTCTTTCTTTTTTTTTTTTTTAGACAGAGTCTTCTCTGTCACCCAGGCTAGAATGCAATGACGCAGACTCAGCTCACTGCAATCCCTGTCTCCTGGGCTCAGGCGATTCTCCTGTCTCAGTCTCCCAAGTAGTTGGGATTACAGGCACGCACCACCATGCCCAGAGACAGGGTTTCACCATGTTGCCCAGGCTGGTCTTGAACTCCTGACCTCAGATGATCCACCTGCCTTGGCTTCTCAAAGTGCTGGGATTACAGGCATGAGCCATTGCACCTAGCCTATTATTTCATTTGCTTGTCAAACTGCTCTGGCAAGAACTTCCATTAATATTTTGAATAGAAGTATGGAAAATTAGCATCCTTGCCTTTTTTCTTATCTTAAAGGGAAAGTTGTCAGTCTTTCATGATTTAGTATGATGTTCACTCTGGGTTTTTCATATATGACTTTTACTATGTTAAAGTTGTTTCCTTCAATTCCTAATTTGAGTGTTTTTAACACAAAAAGGCATTGAGGTTTCCAAATAGTTTTTCTGCATCATTTAAGATTTTTTCCTTAATTCTGTTAAAGTGATATATGTTGATTCATTTTTATATGTTAAATCATCAGTCTATTGCAGGAAGAAATCCCACTTGGTCATGGCATATAATCCTTTTAATATGTTGTTGAATTTAATATTTTTTTGAAGATTTTTATATTGATGTTCATAAGGAATACTGGTCTGTAATTTTCTTTCCTTGTAGTGTTTTTCTCTGGCTTTGGTATCAGGGTAACAGTGGCCTCAGAGAATGAGACCTTCCACTTCAATTTTTTGGAAAATTTTAAGGATTAGTGTTAGTTAATTTTAAATACTTAGTAGAATTCACCAATGAAGCCATCATGTCCAGGGCTTTTCTTTAATGAGAGATTTTGAGTATCTTGCTCCCAAAAGGGGAAAAATAAATAAAGGGGAACTAGTAAAAGGGGTTGCCATCCCTTTAAATCCCCTGAAAGTGGCTAGGCACGGTGGTTCACACCTGTAATCTCAGCATTTTGAGAGGCCAAGGTGGGCAGATCACTTGAGGTTAGGAATTTGAGACCAGCCTGGCCAACATGGTGAAACCTCATCTCTACTAAAAAAAAAAAAAAAAAAAAAAAATACAGAAATTAGCCAGGCATAATGGTGCTCACCTGCAGTCCCAGCTACTTGGGAGGCTGAGGCAGGAGAATGGTTTGAACCTGGGAGGCAGAGGTTGCAGTAAACCGAGATTGTGCCACTGCACTCCAGCCTGGGTGACAAAGTGAGATGCCATAAAATAAATAAATAAATAAATCCCCTGGAAGTCACTTCAGCTAAAGGGTGTTGCAACAATGGGGAAAGTAGGAGGTGCAAACAATGGCTGCCCACTTCTATGTCCGCACCCCTCTAATCAGAAGCAACAATCAGCAACCAACACAAATCCTCAAAATTTGGAGCACAGGGTCCTTATTGCCTACCCGAGCTCCCACAGGTGATATGCAAGCTGCTCCAGGAACACAGGTGTCCACTATGGGACCAGGGGTGGGGGATGGGTAGCTAGTACTGTGCTAAAGCTAAAATTTACTGAATTTAACTCCAAATCAACACCAAATCCTCCAAGTCCAGCTATTTTGGACTCCAGAGTTCAAAAACAGTTATATCAGACACATCTCTAGCAGTGAGATTGTGGGGGATGGATTTCTGGTGCTTTCTACTGTGCCATATTCTCTTAATTCTCCTCTCTGGTTAAATATTTTTAAGGAGTGCAGAGTCTACAAACACCAACATTGCTGTGAACTGAAGTGTTGCTTTTTTTTTTAAGTAAAAAGGAAAAAAAAGATTAACATAACCACCTGTTTCTACTTGGAAGAAACTCTAGAGTGCAAATGCATTTAAATGGAATACTGCTTCATGACATCACCAAAAAATCATGGTCTGACCTCACATCATTACTATATCATATAAATATTATTTCTAATGAAGCCAAGATTTTCTGATTCAAGATGTGGAGTAGAAAAGGACAAAAATGAGATCCTTAGGTAAAAGAAAGTTAGACACTTGTTGAAATCTGGACTCTGGGAGTACTGAAGTTCAAGCTACACCATGGAACACATATGGAATATAACTTATTCATTACTTCATTAATTCACTTATTCAATAAACATTTATTGTGTGACATTATGTCCAAAGCACTATCCTAGGCAGTGAACAAAAAGACAGTCTCTTTCTCATGGAGCTTACATGCAGATAGACAAAAAATAGTAGGCACAACCAATAAACTATACACTGTGTTCAAAGGTGGTAAGTGCTATGGAGAAAATATAAAGCAGGGAAAGGGAATGAGTGACAGCGTGGAGAAAAGTGTTGCTATTTCTTATAGAGTGTTTAGGGAAGACCAAGCTCACTGTAATAAATAATATATTCAAATCATAGTTAATTCAGTCCATAGTCAAACCTTCCGTTCAATCTGTTAATATGTAATACCTAAATTAGCCTAACTTTCTCCACCTGGATATTCTTTTGATCTTTTTTCCTTATTAAATTAAAACGTACCAAAATGCAATGCCTGTTCTTTAGCAGATCAGCCAGTTCAATGTACAAAACCTGAATAAATACCTCCCACCCCCAACCCCAGAGCTGTATGCAATTTGAGTGATTCTTTAAAGGACTTGTTAAAATGCCAAAATAGTGCCACAGAAAACACGTCAAATAAAGATTTAAGTTTTCTTTATGAAAAAAAGTGTTTAACAAGGGTTTATGGGGTTTTATAAAAACACCTTAACACCTTACAGACCTAAGGGGGAAAAAGCTCTATTTAAGTATCATACACCAATAGCAGACCACCCAATGCTGATGACTAGAAGCCTCAAACAGACCCATCCTTGGGAGCCTATGTGGAGACCCTTAATTTTACGGTCATTTTAATTGTATTTGGGTTATTACCTCATGCCCCAGCAAACACCTACAGTATTTAATAAAAATGAGTGTAGAACACTGTTCTAGTTAAAGTACGTATTAGCCAAAATCATAAACTAAGTATGCTTCACCATAAATTAACTGGGTGTTTAGTGTTTCTTTGCCTTTAAGTTATATTTATTTTCTTATAACATGGTATGCTTCACTATGTACCAAATCAATGTTAACTGGCTTGGCATTTAGACAGGCTTTTCTATCTCTAGGTCATACACCCACAAACACACCTGCCCTTCATATTATAAAGTGATAAGTATAGTTAATCAACTGCTGATATTCAAAAGAAAGATCACTGGGGCTGAAAAGTAAACAAGTCTTGAAAAGAAGAATAGCTTTTCATATTGCAATCATCTAGAGTCTAGCTGAAGTACTACTACT